>NW_006298623.1:789036-808828 GCF_000327345.1 Myotis davidii
TCCAACATGACTGTATTTTTATTTCCTTCTCCACTCAGTGAACTTTCACCATTTCCTCTTCATACAGCATGTGAATTGGCGGTGACTTCTGCATCATCTGAGCGCCCTGGGTGTCCTGAAAGCCGTCTCTCCGCCACCCCTCCCAGTGGGCCTGCAGGGAAATGCCCTCCTGCTTAACTGTGCTCATGAGGCTTGAAGGGACTGTCACTCAAAACCGTCAGATGTGCCTGGCGTGCCTCAGTGTTTGAGTCTCGACCCATGAACCAGGAGGTCATGGTCCAGGTGAGGGCACATACCCAGTTTTCAGGCTCGATCCCCAGTGTGGGGTGTGCAAGAAGCAGCCGATCAATGATTCTCTCTCATCATTGATGTTTCTATATCTCTCTCCCTCTCCCTTCCTCTCTGAAATCAATAAAAATATATTTAAAAAACAAAAAACCCATACCTCCATGTTAATAGGCGAGTTTGGTTATATATTTTTCCTTAGACTGCCCTTACTCAATTTTAATAGCAAGGTAAGACTATCTGTAGATGACTTAGATTACTTTTATTCTCTTTCTAGCACCTAAAATGTTGTTTTTAACAGAAATTTGTATCTGTTCCTTGAAGGTTTGGTTAAAATCACCCAGAAAACCATTTAGGCTTCGAGTTTTTAATTTTGAGGATGGGGAAGTTTTTGTCTACTGATTCAACTAGTACTTTAATGGTTACTGGATTATTCAGATCTACTGTTTTTTTTCCTTGGTTCAATCTTACAATTTATACATTACTATAAAAGTGTCCAGCTGATGGCAAACCTGTTCAAAATTATCTGCATACAAAAGTACAAAAGTTTTTTTTGGGGGGGGAATGGAAATATTATGTCTTATTTGTGGAGGTGGGTTCACAGATGTAAACATCTCTCAAAACTTGCCAAACTGTGTATTATAAATAGATACAGTTTATAGTAAATAAAGTACACCTCATAAAGTTTATCTGTAGAAAATTATACATAGTATTTTTGTGATTCTTTAAAATTCTCATCTGTATCTTTAGATATGTTCTCTTTCTCTGTGAATGCTCTCTTCTTCATGCATCTTATTAAAGAATAGAGGCCTGGTGCATGAAAATCATGCATGAATGGGGTCCCTAGGCCTGGCAGGCAATCAGGGCTGATCAAGTTCCCCCCTTCCCCACCTCCCTGGCTCCTCCTTCCCTTGCCACCCACGCACCACCACTGCCTGGTTCTCTGCCTGCCCCCCACCTTCCCTCACTGCCTGTGTCCACCCCACCCACCCCCAGTTCCCCAGCCCAGCCCAATCAGGAGATCCGGACCTGCCAGCTGGTGGGGGAGGGACTGGGAGGTTGGCTAGCAGGCCTTGATCGGGAGGGACTGGGGGTAGGGGCCAACCGCCACTGCAGCTGGCCGATCAGAGCCTGCCTGCCAAGGGGAGGGATGGGGGAAGGGACAGGGGAGGTTGGTCGCCGGCCCTTGGCTCATTGGAAAAGGGGGTGCATCTGCCACCACCCACCCCCGGTTCCCCATCCCAGCCCGGGGCCGGCCCTGATCGGGAGGGACCGGGATGTTGGCCAGCAGGCCCCATTGGTGATCAGGGCCTGCCAGCTGGAGGCAGCTCCTGCATTGAGCGGAGGTCAGTGCACATGATAGCGACTAGTCATTCTGGTGAACAATGGTCATTCTGATCAGTCCAGTCATTCCATCATAAGGGTCACTTAGGCTTTTATATATATAGATGCATTTCATTATCTTTTTATATAATACTCTCTTGCAAGAACCCTCAGCATCCTTGTTTTCTTGATCTTTCTGTCACAGTATCTAGCAGTGCCCCTTCCCTCTCCAGCACTTTGTGTGGGTAACTGAGAGCATATCAGAGATTCGGTGACTAGAGAAGGTACACTTAGGACATAGGTCAGAGTTGAAGGGGCAACATTCCTTCTTTCAAGATGCCTTGTACAGCTAGCAGATCAGGCTCAGGAGCTATTGGAGGCGCTTTCCTCTGGGCGAGTTGATATGGCTGACATACCACATGGTATTGTTGAGAACTCCCCTCAGTATTTGAAGAGGACTTAGCTGGCAATGTGGGCACTCATTACCATTTAGGACGTGGGTTCTGTCACTTTTGCATTTAGAGCCATAATGTTGGCTCTTGGTGGATGACCTTCCCTTCACTGTCAGACTGATGAATATGGGCAGCAGAGTCTGAAAATAATACGGCATCAGTTAACTACTGATATAGTTTACTGTTTCTTTTTATTTGTTAAAAAAAAAAAACAATGAGTCTTTTAGATTTGAGAGAGCTAATTATAATTGTTTAACGTAAAAAATTTATTGCTTTTTATTTTTCTTCCAGTCATCAAATGCATTCTAGAAGATAGCATAGTATTTGAGATGGACCAAGTCATAATTCAGTGCTTATATCTGAATCCTAAATATGATCTGAAGAAGTAATATCCCTGTTAAAAGTATGTTCAGAGATGTCACTCAGTTGTCTTGGGACTTATTCAAAATAAGCAGATGCTGTGTAACAGCTGCACCCAAAATGTTGCTGAACATCATTCCCTATCCATTTAAGACAATTGTTTTTGAAAACTTGAAAATAAAATGTACGTTGTGGATAGAACTTGGTTAGTTATAAAATCTTACTAAACAGCCTAATGAGAAATCAATTGCACTTTTACTGAATGATGCTGGGCATCAGCAGCAAAGTTATTTATCTTAGGTTTGAATTAGACCTCCTGCAATTGGGAAGACAGGGGGTAGGGTACAAACTTGAGTAATTCTTTATCTTGCTTCCTTGTGCTATGTTTTATTTTTGTATTTCAGGCACCATTTTGTTTTGTTTAATCTTGGGGGAAACTAGAATCCCAAGGTTGAAAGCTATTGTCTTGTATAGTTGCTAGGGCTGCCATAATGAAATACCACAGACCGAGTGGCTTGAACAATGGACATTTATGTTCTCACAGTTCTGGGGAGGGAGTGTGGGATCAAGGTGTCTTGAGGGTGGGTTTCTTCTGCGTCCTCTTTCCTTGGCATGTAGATGGCTGCCTTCTCCCCCCTATGGCTTCACATGTTGTCAAGGTTTTCCAGAGAAACAGAACCAGTAGGAAAAATCTCTATCTTTATCTCTCTCTCTCATGTATGTATGTATGCATGCATGCATGCATGTATGTATGATGTATGTATGTATCTATCTACTACCTATCAAAAGAGAGATAAAGAAAAAGAAGAAGGAGAAGGAGAAGAGGAGGGAGGGAGGGAAGGGGAGAGAGGAGAGAGAGAGAGAGAAGAGAGAGAGAGAGAGAGAGAGAGTTATTTTAAGGAATTGGCTCCCATAGTGTGAAGACTTTGGGAATTCACAATATAAAGGATAAGCTGGCAGACTGGAGACCCAGAGGGAAGTTTCAGTTCAGGTCCAAAGGCAGTAGTCTGGCACGTTTCCTTCCTGCTCAGAGGAGGTCAGTCTTTGGTCTGAGCTGATTGGATGAGACCTACCCACATTATGAGGGTAGTTTGTTTTACTCGAAGTCCACCCATGTAAATGTTAATCTCATCTAGAAAACCTCTTCACAGAAATGCACAGAATATGTTTTTTGGCCAAATATCTGCAAAAATATCATGGTCCAGTCACGTTGATATGTAAAATTAACAATCATTCCCTCTGTACCTATCTGTGTCCACATTTCCTCTTCTTAAGAGGACACAGTAATATTTGTTTAACCTCGTTTTAACTTGAGTCTATCTCTAAATATAGTTACATTCTGAAGTCTTGGGGATTAGAAATTCAACATATGAATTTTGAGAGAACACAATTCACCAGATTACAGCCATTTATTTAAAAGTAAGTGTATATATGCCCTAACTGGTTTGGCTCAGTGGATAGAGCTTCGGCCTGCAGACTCAAGGGTCCCAGGTTCGATTTCGGTCAAGGGCATGTACCTTGGTTGCCGGCACATCCCCAGTAAGGAGTGTGCAGGAGGCAGCTGATAGATGTTTCCCTCTCATCAATGTTTCTAACTCTCTATCCCTCTCCCTTCCTCTCTTTAAAAAATCAATAAAATATATATTTTTTAAAAAGTAAGTGTATATAGAAAGACAATTCAAAGTCAAAAGCAGTCCTCTTAATACTGAAAATGTGTTATTTCCTCTGACTTTAGGGTAATCCTCAAATAAACCGATGGACTGATAATGGAAAGTAACTTCTTTATGTATTCACATTTCTACAACTTAAAAATTGTTTTTATTGTTCTTTGCCAAATATATTTACATTACCATAGTAATTAGAGGTTAGATTTTTTTAATCTCTTATTTTGGTTATATCTGGATTTCTACCTATTTTCATTTGTGTTTTTAACTTTTAAATTAGAATGCAACGTGTAAGATATTTTTATATTGAGCTATGAGCTAATTTGAATTGCTATTAAAGCAGAGCCACTTTCCACTTCCTCTGGCTTACAGAAAATAAACAATGGGAAAATTACTGCAGGGAAAAGAGAATATAAAATGAGGACTAATCAGAATACACATCTTCGATGCTTCTCTCAAATCGTAAATGTAATCTTACAATGTTTCTATGTTAGATATAATTGTTTATATACTATTAGTATAGTATGTCTCTTATACTTTTCAAATCTTTTTAACTAAAGAGTTAAAGGCTTTCCTATCTCTGAAACTGAAGAATGCTTCCATCCTCTCTTTTCTGCAGATAATAAGGAGATTTTCCTTTCCAAGGCAATTCACAAGTCCTTCATCGAGGTGAATGAAGAGGGCTCGGAGGCTGCCGCCACCTCAGGTGCCCAGTTCTTCTCTACAATCTTCTCACCATTTTTTGATTTGTATTTTTGAAGCAGTCATGGGTAGGGGACAGGGGTCATTTTTAGAGCCAAGCCAAAAAAATGACTGCCCTGGCTCGGCTCTCACTTAGAAGTCTAGCTAATGCTGAAGCAAGTAGAATTTTCTAAGTAAGCTACGAAGCGTGTACTCACTCCTGGGCCCCATGTGCGGTAGTTCCCATGTCCCATTTTCTCTCTGATAAATAAGCGCAGGGCATTGTCAGCTCTGTAGGATAGATTTTCCTGCTGTGCTTCCTGTTTCACTATCTTAAAATTTTCCCTGCTGCCCATTTAAACATTTTTCTTCCTACTTAATTACTTGTGGAAGTTAGTTTATAATTTTGTCAGTGAGAAGTTTAGATTTTAGCTCAGCCAGTGTTGCTCAGTGGTTGAGCATCCACCTATGAACTAGGAGGTCATGGTTCACCTCGAGGTCAGGGTTCAACTCGCAGTCAGGGCAAATGTCCTGGTTATCAGCTTGATCCCTAGTAGGGGGCATACAGGAGCAGGCGATGAATGTTTCTCTCTCATTGATGTTTCTTTCTCTCTTCCTCTCCTTCCTCTCTCTGAAATAGATAAAAATATATATTTTTAAAAAGCTTTTATTTTAAAAGCACATACATAAACAAGAGTATCTGATAGAATTTAATAAATAATTTTAACTAAATAATAATACCAATGAAATAATAATTTTAAATAAATAACCAAGGAATTTGACATAAACCATGCATACAAAGCAAAAATGGCAAAGATCCTTGATCATTTCGGTTATTCTGACTTCCCTAGTTAAATGAGAATTGCCTTTTTTTTCTCCTTTTATTTGGTTGGATTTGTTTTCAAATGTAATATCATATTTGCATACATTATTTCTACCTTTGCATAAATTTGTTCATTTGAAGGATAGCACAAGTTAAAACAACATTTTCAGAAGGAAATAGAAACACAGTAGTCTCAGGCATCAAGAAAGCTTAACACTCACATAATTTAATAGTGACCTTTTCTGACAATTGAATCACCCAGCAGCAAGTATAAAAGGCTCATTTATAATAAGGATCTCAGAGAAATTCAGTTTCCCAGCTGTAGGAAACACATTGAGTCTCTCACTGCTGTATTTTCCCTTTAATCACTGCCATTCTGGCCACTTACTAGAAGCCTGGGGATTTGCTATGTAAAAAGACCCATTTCAGACTAAAGAAATAATAATTTGAGAATATAAAAAAAAAACCTCTTAGTTTTTTTAGTTTTTTTCTTCTCTCTTCCTTTATCTGAAAGATCATTTTAGTAAAAACAAGTATTTAAGACTGGGACTAAAAGTTTTGTAAGGGGCAGAATAAATTGTCCTGTTATTTTTTGGTGGGGTAGAGATAGGAAACTATGTGGTGTATGTGTGTGTGTGTGTGGGGGGGTGTTCAAAGTCAAGTAGAAATGTTAGCACCTTCATAATTTTTCTCTTTAAGTCTTTAAAGTCATGTTTCCCGTAAACCATTGCCTTTGCATTAAATATAGATGGTTTGGAGAAATTACTCATTAGTCCCTGCACATCACAGACATGTAATTACCTTCTCTCTGCACTTAGGAATGATTGCCATTAGTAGGATGGCTGTGCTGTATCCTCAAGTGATTGTGGACCATCCATTTTTCTTTCTTATCAGGAATAAGAAAACAGGTAAGTCTGTTAGGAGGACAGAACTTTTTTAATAGGCTAAAGAGAATAATTTTGTAAAATTGAGAACATTTCCCCACATTGTTTATTGGATAATTTCTAATGTCTAAGTGATATTTGAAAAAATGAAAATAACATATTTTCATTTTTAGAATATTGCTTGTTGTAAGAAAGAAGACAAATAAATATCCCCTGTTTAAATATAAATATCTTTTTTGTTGTTGTTTATCCCCTCTTTTGTTTACTGCCAACCCAATGCAGGAACAATCCTGTTCATGGGACGAGTCATGCATCCCGAAATAATGAACACAAATGGACATGATTTCGAGGAACTTTAAATCATTTCACTTACATAACAAGAAAAATAGTAACTAAGCACATTATGTTTGCAACTGGCATATGTTTAAGGTTTGTGTTCTATAGTATAGCTTAAGATAATATTTAGAATTAACTCCAGATAAAAAATAATGTATGTAAATTATAAACCAACTTGTCAAGGAATGTTATCAGTATTATTGAGGTAACCGTCTTGTCACGTCATTGTGTTTGTTGTGCTGGTGTTTAAAATAAAAGTACATAGTGAACACGTGAGCAGGTCTGCTTTTTTTATTTCAGAAGTTGTATAAAAATACCTCTGGATGAAATTTGGAAACAGTGAGTCTTCCAAATTTAAGACAAGGACATCTTACATCGTTTATCAGCAGGCAGACTCAAGGCACCAAAGTAAATGAGCACTGTATATTTACTAGTATATATAACATGCAGCAACAAGTGAAATGGGGACGGGTGCCTCACAAAAATTCTGATTGTTTTTTCTCTGAAAAAGGTATATAGTGTGATATAGAAGAATGCAAACTGGACATCTTCTGTGTGGCTACACGACAAAGCTTGTTAGAAAAAAATAGGGCTATGCAAACCCAGCACTTACAGCTATGGTTTATTGGCCGTATCTTTAAAAACCCATGTGGCTTCAGCAGCCTGGCATCGATTATAAGGTTGGTGTATCACCATGTTTTGCTGCTGCAAGTGAAATCTGAACTACAACCAAGTTCTCAAAAGTCTCAAAGTAAACCATGCAAGCAAATTAATAATAAAAATATGCTCTAAGGTATGTATGTAACCAGAAAATGAACTAGAAAAAAAGTGCTGGTACAGATTCCAGAAATCAACAGGGTTTGGGCTGAATACACCACCCCCCGCCCCCCCGCCCACTCAGGGGTGTTCTTGTTTGTTCTAAGAGGTTTTGGGTTTTTTTAACTTGAATGTCTGTAATTGGGTATCACATTTTTGTTTTTCCTTGATTACCTGATGGCTCCTGGTGCATTTGTTTGAGGCCTCTGGAGAGTTATAAGTACAGAATATATTGATCTTATTTCTAGAACAAGAAGTAGTTGATTCCAGTGGGGGCAGGTCTCTAGTAAATTGCTTTGTCATCCATTGGCTGAAATAATGGTATTCCTTTTGGAGGTTGGGTTGAAAAAAAAGAAAAAATGATCTCATCATGTTCTAGGAATGGAACTACGCACACTTAATACCAAATTTTTTATTCTATGATTCACAGTTTCAGAAAGAATTCAAAACATTAAAAGATTTGACCAAAACAGCTTGGATGTGATTTTCTTCTTATAGGTATTTTGCTATGATTTGGAGCTGTTTAACTAGAATTGACATTATCATTAACTTTAAATCAGTTCAGGAGAGTCGTGATTTGGGGAAATCAGGCTTGACTGCAGACTTATTGAATTTTAAACTCTGAGGAAAAACTTGAAAATCTGTATTTTTAACAAGTGCCATTGGTGATTTTGTTACACACTAAATCTCGTCCATTGCTAAGTAAAGAACGCATGTGGAATACTTTATACCGCTTGTTTAGATAGAGTTAACTTACAGAAAATTAGGTCAATTAATGAAGTGCCGTAAATTCGTGCTTCTCAGACGTTCTGCGTATTAGAATTACCTCGGGATCATAAAGCAGATTCTCATGTAGTAGGTCTGGGGGTGGGGAGGACCAAGAACCTGCATTTCTAACAAGTGTAGCATGATGCCATTGCTGTTGGTCCATGGACTCCAGATGGTAATATAAGGTTTACATGTTGGATATTTTTATGCATGGAAACAGAAAAAGGTATAATTTTCATACAACTTGGAGCTAATTGGGGGACGGAGCAGTAGTCTACATTAAGAATGCAGTGAACTTATACAAAGTGAGAAAAATGGTTTTGCTCTAAAGCTTTTCCCCCGTTACTTAGTATGGGAAAGTGCAGACTTCCTCTGCACATTAGAATACTTGAAATATACTCTTGAAAAATATAGAGACATTTATAGGCAAAGCCCACAAAAGAATTTATGAATACCCAAGGACACAGTACTTAAACACTGAATCATTTCCAGCTTCTATTCTCAGAAAACTTATAGTTTATTCATAAAGCTGAGGTTATTGTAGAACAGCGCTTTTGTTTTCATTTAGAGTGTACACAGATCAGGCTAACTGATGTTGATTCAGGATTGTTATTCCGGGTTTGTGATATTCCTCATTACTGGGTCTCTACTTTTTAAACATTACATATTTGCTATATCTGTGTGTCTATTAGTCAACTAAATGAATTACCTATAAGGAAGAGTCAACATCATTAGACTAGCATAAAGCCCAAAATACAATTTTTTAGTTAATATAAGATTAAGCTCTAGCATTCAGAATGTTTACCTTAAAATATTTCAATACAATTCAGATGTCCCTTAAATAAAACCCTGATAGTAGCATGTTAATGGAGTGGCTAAAAATAAAGTACTTGATAGTACCAAGTTTTCCCTGCCGTTTGACATTGTTTATATATTTTTTCTATTGAAAAAGTAATATTTTATGGTTCAGTTTCATTTATTTTAAAATGTATACATTGCTGCACACACACACACACAGTGTGCATAGTTTATGAAAACTTCTTTCTCTTTGAACATGTTGTTTGGGAAGACATCAACAACAATTATGCATCTTTTGTTTTTAAACTAAATCTTTTTTCCAGCTTTACTGAAGTCTAACTGACAAATAAAATTATATTTATTTAAAGTGTACAATGTGATGATTTGATATATCTACCTATTGTACAATGATTTTCACAATCAAATTAACACATAGTTACTTTTTATTGTTCTGTTGTGAAAATGCTTGAAATTTACTCTCTTAGCAAATTTCAAGCATACAATATAGTATTCTTAACTATAGTCATCAAGCTATACATTATATTCCCAGAACTTACTCATCTTGTAACTGAAAGTATGTACCTTTTGACCAATATCACTTGATTTTCCCCAGCCCTAGCCCCTGGTAATCACCATTCTACTCTGTTTTCATGAGCTCTACCTCTACTTCTTCCTCTTCTTCCTCATGAGATTGTGCAGTATTTTTCTTTCTCTGTCTGGCTTATTTCCATTAGCATAATGTTCCATATTCATCCATGTTGTCATAAATGGTAGATTTTTCTTCTTTCTTATGGCTGAATAACATTCATTTGCATTTGTGTTTCTATATAATTATACATTTATATATACATATGTTACATTTTCTTTATCCATTCATACATTGATTAACACTTAGGTTATTTCAATATCTGAGCTATTATGAATTATCCTGAGATAAACATGGGAGTACAGATACCTCTTCGAAATACTGATTTTGCTTTTTACATGTTTTAGATACTAATCCCTTATTACATATACAGTTTGCCAATATTTTTTTTCTATTCTGTAAGTTGCCTTTTCACCATGTTGATTGTTCTTTGCTGTGCAGAAGCTTTTTAGTTTGGTATAATCCCAACTGTTATTTTTTCTTTTGTTGTCTGTGTTTTCGGTATGGTATCCAAAAAAAATTATTTCCATAATTAATGTCAATAAGCTTTTCCCCTATCTTTTCTCCTAATGTGCAAACACAGAGAGTATGTTACTTAGCCCTGTGGCTTTGTTTAATGTCTGCCAACTAAGTTATATTTATTTATTTATTTATTTATTTATTCATGCATTCATTTATTTGAGAGAGAAGCATTGATATGTTGCTTCACATATTTATGCATTCGTTAGTTGATTCTTATATATACCCTGACCAGGGATTGAACCCACAACCTTGGCATATCAGGACAACACTAACTAAGCTATCTAATCAGGACCAACGAAGTTATTCTTGAGGGCATGTTGAAGCTTCCACATGCACATAAACATAGCTATGGGAAATAATCTGTGTCTTTATGAAGACAGGAAAAGAGATTTTTCCCAGAAGAATCAGTTTAATGCTTTTTATTAACTACTTTGGTTCAAACTATAAAAGATAGTTGAACATTAATAAGCTTAAGCCAAAGGTGCATTATGTTCATATTAGTTACTCATTTTGACGAGACAGAGGTCCATGGATGTGAAAAGAATGTGAAATTAATGAAAACAAAACCAGTGCAAAACAAAATGTGTACTTTCCTTTGTCCACATTTGCTCTTTTCTATACATTAAGTATAGATAAACTTTCCCTCTCTTTGAAAATTGCAGAGGTTTTGTTTATTTGGGGAAAAATTAAGTGGTTATTTGTGACATATGGCATTTTCCAGAAAATGTTTCTTCTGCAGTCATTGCAGCTTCTAGCTGATCTAGCAGTTTTCTCTCTTCCTCCAATAGACAATATTTTATCTCCCATTCTGAAAGTTTTGTGATAATACACAAATATATAAGCCTGGCATTTGTTCACACAATTGCTCTTTGCTCTGTCTATTATTCAAGGAAAATTGCTGATGAAGAGATTATCTTTTTTCATGTGATTGAGTGACCCCCTCTTTTGGTATTTGCTGTTTAAATATTTATAACCTGATACCTATGGGTAAAAAATGCACTGTGAAATGACAGAGAACCAATTTTAAACACCCTCTCTACCACTTGCTAGATGTCTGCCTTCAAACAAATTGTTTAATGCTTAGCTGTATTTAAATAACACCTACTTCATAGGATTATGTTAATAATTTAAGTAGTACCTGACACATAGCAGTCACTCATGAAAGGCTAGCTATTAGCATTAACATCACCATATTTTAGCTCTACTATGCACATCATTTTTCACATTTTAACATTTATGAAAATGGAGCGAACAATGGTGTTTTACAGTTGCTGATAAAGCCAGTAGTGACTTTAGATAACACTGCTTGTGCATACAGTAATCTTTTTTTATTTTGTTTTATTGCTTAAAGTATTACAAAGAGTATTATATATGTCTCCTTCCCCCCCCCCCTCCTTCTTGTCGAATGATGATTGTCTAACGGTAATCCCTTGGCTTCTCAGCCAACAAACCATTAGTAAAACAAACGTAATCACTATTTTAGGAAGCATTGTAAACCCTGCTTATTGTCTGAAAACCTTCCATTGAAATTTTCTTTTGGTAAAATAAAATGCCAGTTTCAAAACTTGTGGAATCAGTGTCAATAGCTTACAGAGGTTCTCAAACTGTGGGTCGCGACCCCTGAAAAATACATCCTGCATATCAGATATTTACATTACGATTCATAACAGTAGCAAAATTACAGTTATGAAGTAGCAACGAAAATAATTTTATGGTTGGGGGTCACCACAACATGAGGAACTGTATTAAAGGGTCGCGGCATTAGGAAGGTTGAGAACCACTGGCAGAAGAAAGTCCTAGAGACAGAAGTTGCATACTGGGTGTGGCTGTGTCACCAATGCTCTTAGTGGCATAGAGGACAATGGTCTTGGGCCAGCAGGGACATCACAGAATATGACTTGGAGCTTCACTCTGTATTTTAAAAACATTGTATTTTGGCCAAAGCCGGTTTGGCTCAGTGGATAGAGCGTCAGCCTGCGGATTGAAAGGTCCCAGGTCCGATTCCGGTCAAGGGCATGTGCCTGGGTTGCGGGCACATCCCCAGTGGGAGATGTGCAGGATGTTTCTCTCTCATCGATGTTTCTAACTATCTCTCTCCCTCTCTGTAAAAAATCAATAAAATATATTTAAAAAAAACATTGTATTTTGCTTATATTTTCATCGGAAAATATACATAAGTATGACATAGAATAAAATTTGTTTAAATAAGTCTAAAAAACATAATGTTTTGAATGAGTTTAAAGTAATCTTTCTATTGATTATGTCACAGTTGAACTGACAATGATTTGTTCTTAAATAGCAGCACTAAAACAAAGGAGTGTTTTACAATTGATGTCTTGAATTGGAAATTGCATATTATTCATAGCAAGTCTTGTGAAGGAATCATATTTATTAAAGTACATAGCAAGTGGAAATGTCACCTATAATTTCCAGAAGAAATTGCTTGCATTGGCTATCAGAAGAGTTATTTAAAAGTTCAAATTCAAAAAGAGGGTGTGGGAGGAAAAGAAGGATATAGAAAAGCAAATATTGACAAACTACCTGCAAATGGCAATTATTATCAGCAAAATGGCTCTCCAGTACCTGAAGTAAACTAGAGTTGATCATTAAAAAAAACACCTGAAAGAATTTTTCTCGTATCCATCACATGAAGTGAATTTACTGACTGGAGTGTGTGTGTGTGTGTGTGTGTGTGTGTGTGTGTGTGTGAAGGACTGAGTGGGAGGTTAGGCATCCTGAATTCAGTATATCTTTTTTTAAAAATTATGTCTCTTAAAGTAGCTTATTGCACATCTTAATTGAAGGCAGTCTATAACGAGGCTGATAATTATTGGATTTAAATGGCAGAGGTTTAATTTTGCCCTAACATTTTTTTCTTTCAATAAAAATATTTCCTCCACTAATAGTGTTTTAATTAGCTTGTCTAACCAATTCATAGAAGCTACAATCACACAATACCTCAGTAGCAGCAGATTTTTAATTTTGACTTTCATTATCTTTAAAAACAATTTCTAGGGCTATTCCTATATCATAATGGTACCACGGGGAGAAAATTTAAAATAAATGCTACATCTTGATATTTTTGAAAGAAAATATATTTTTTGATTGAAATCATTCAGAAATGTCGGCTGAACCAAATAAGGTAAAATGAATTTTGTTCAGTTGGCTTCTACTTCAAATAATAGTTTCTGGCATTTAAAAAGTGTATATCTATATTACATTAATAAAGCTAAAATTCTTTAGCGAGAACTAAGTGTTAGATTTTCACCTGGGCAAGTTTTAAATGGGAAAATGAAATGCCACAAGATGTCACTGTAATCCTAATAAACTGATAAGGGTAGTAACCACTTTCATTTCAACATTGAAAGAAGTTAGGTGAAAAAAAACTTCCCAATAGGCACAAAGTAGTTGGCAATATTACAGTGTATCTTTCCAGACCTACACATAACTATGAAACGGCACCCTGGAATGAGCTTTAGGCATTCAATGGCAACTTTCATAAAGTAGAATAGAAATCTTCATTCTTTTGAAATGAAATCATTTTCATTTTCATGATACAACTCCATCTGACTCATTTCTGACTCAGATTTGAATGGGATAATATTTTTGACTCATTGGAAGTAAAAACTCCAGGTTAAAGATCCAATAAAAGCTCTTTATACCAATTCTGTGATGTCTATGAAAGGTTCCATTGCCCGTAAAAATGGAGAGGAAATTTAGAGAAAAACACAGTGTGGGCCATTTAAAAAAAAAGGTTAAAAAACTTGTCTTTTGGTAATGTACTCTAGACACAAATCATAAATGATTTACCCATTCTTGTTACCTTCCCTGTTGAAAGTCTCACATCCTATAGTCAAAGCACACAGATTAAAGGGAGATATATGAACCTGTTTAAACTCTGATGACAAACTCATGGAGAAAAGTGAATTTAGTTGGTTTTTCAAGATCATTTTTCCCTTTAACAAAGAAAGAGAATAACATTTATGAAAGAAAACTCCTATGTCTTTGAATGTGTAAAATAATGTTATATTTAGAATTGTTAGATTTTAGATAAAAGGGACTAATTGTACACATGGAATTGGAGGCAAGCTTTTTTTTTTTTTTAATTGCCCCTTCCTTTAAAAAAAGAAGTCTTACCCGCTCATTGTGGCTTAGTGGTTGAGCACATAGACCCATCAGAGGTCATGGTTCGATTCCTGGTGGGCTCGATCCCCAGTAGGGGGCGTGCAAGAGGCAGCAGAGAGATGATTCTCATCGATGTTTCTATCTCTCCATCTCCCTTCCTCTCTGAAATCAATAAGAACATATTTTAAAAAAGAAAAATATCTCTGAAAATATTTCAAAACGAAAATTCTTATAAATGGTAGAATCAATGTGCCTTTAACTGAAGTTTTTCCCATATTTATTCACATAACCAATTTATCATGTACCAGACATACAAACATGCATTAGACACAGAACCAACTGGTTGTTAAAGCTCTTGAAATCAAGTGGAAGAAGGCAACTGTTTAGGCCGATGACGTCAGGCTAGAAGCTCATATTGGGTGCAGCTGGGGCATAGAGGAAACATTGAGTTCTTCAGGAAGTGGTTCAATTCTGTATCAATCCCAAATGGGAGGCAAAACAAATCTTCAGGTGACTGCTTTTTCACTTGACATGCTTATTTATTTCCCTCTGTACTGGAAGAAAACCTGCCAAAATGCATGATTTCAGTTTTATTTTCAGTTTGATAAATTCCCTTACCTAATGAAACCAACCACTTTTTTAACTTGCATGACACTGTTAATGGGAAAGAAATGTAAGAGATTGTTCACTTGAAGATAGAAAACATTTCTAAAGAGATGTTCTCTAAAGTGATGCTCATGAGGCTGCATAATCATATTGAATTCTACACTTCTTTGTTTCTGCACATCACAGTGCAAAAAAAGGTGCTTATTTATTGATTCCCACGTCTGTAAAAAAGAAAAAGATTTTAAAAATCACTCTAATGGAAAATAAAGATACCACAAAGCCTATCAGTTTATCTTGTCAGCTAGACATTCTCTCCCCTTTAATAAAGCATTTTTTATTCCAAAACCTAGTATCTAGAATTAGGATAATGGCTTTCACCTGTGGTAGCCACAGCTAGCCTTACCTGTGGGAAGCCCCAGCTTAAGCATGAATGGCAAACCTCTTGGTCCTGAGGTTCAGGCCCAGGTAAGGGAGGTCATTCCAGTGCTGACACAGAAATGATCATTATGATCAGAAGTTGGATATTACTACAAGGTGACACAGTTCTTAAGTAGTGCGTTCATAGCTATGGACAGACATAGAAGCTGTTTCTGGGCAGTGACATGGCTGGGAATAGACAGAAACAAGTTCATTGTCCTCATGCTCCTCCAACCTTAAAGAGCTCTTCCTCCGTGAATGTCACCAACTCTTGGTCAATGTCCATAAGGGAGGCATGAAATGCTGTGCCCACTCACCCACGCCTGGTGTTGCTTATACATTTTGTTCTGCTTTTTTGCTACTTGGGGAATAAACACAAGTATTGGCAACCTAAACTAAGTCCAAGTCATACCCACACCCTACTCTGCAATCCCAACCAGTTTCTCTGGTCTAGCTTAGTACCTGCTATGGCTTCCTCTTAAAGTAAAAATTTCAGTTACTGTCAAACAGAAGAGATTTTCTTTGGAGAACTGCATTTTTAAAATTTAAAAACAATTATAAAAATAAGCCTTAATAACCAAAAAACAAACAATCTAATTACAAAATGGATGAGGAACTGAATAAACATTTATTCAAAGGAGACATACAGATGGCCACCAGGTAGATGAATAGGTGTTCAATATCAGTAATCATCAGGGAAATTCAAGTCAAAAGCATGATGAGAGTGGCCATCATAAAAAAATAACAAGTGTTGGTGAGGATGTGGAGGAAAGGGAAATCTCATGAATAGTTGATGGAATGGAAATTGGTGCAGCCACTATGGTAAACAATATGGAGGTTCCTCAAAAATGTAAAAGGAGAACTACCATATGTCCAGCTATTCCACTTCTGGGTATATATCCAAAAAATGAAATCACTATCTCAAAGAGATTTCTGCAGCATTGTTTACAATAGTCAAGACATGGAAGCAACCTAAATGTCCATGAATGGATGAATGGATAAAAGAAAATGTATAATTAAATGTATAATTAAATGGAATATTATTGGGCCAAAAAAAAAGAGGAAGGGAATCCTGCTGATTTTGACAACATGGATGAATCTTACAGGCATTATGATAAATGAGACAACTCAGAAAAACACTCATATGTATGATCTCCTTTATATGTGGAATCTAAACGCACACACACACACACACACACACACAAACAAAACACAACATAACAACAAGAAGCAAACAAACAAAAAAAAAACCCTAAACTCATAAAAGGAGATTAGTGGTTGCTAAAGGCTGGGGATTTGGGATCAGGGAAATGGTTAAGGTGATTAAAACATACAAAAAAATGAGCATAACAGTTCATAGGAAGGAAAAAGATAGTACTAGCCCTCTGGCAAAAACAAACAAGCAAACAAAACGCAGCTTTTTATCATTGGTTCATTTTTCTCCTTGGCACACAGCATAGTCCAGCTTGCCTTGTAGCTGTGTGCAGCCAAGTAACTAAATTCTGGCTAAAGGTCTGTAAGCCGACATATGTATGTCAGTTCATGATCTGCCAGCTTTCTCTTCACTCACCTGCGGGCTGAGTACAGAATGTCAAAGAGAGAGGCCCAGGCCTTTGGTGCTGGAAGAACCCCCAGAGGGAAGGAGCCTGGTTCTCTGAGCTTCCACGTGGAGAAGAGAGGTCCAGAAGAGCCATGGGACCAGCAACACCCATTTGACCTGTGCATGAGTAACAGCTAAAACCTGTATATGTAAGTCACTAAATTGAGTCTGTTTGTTTATTATAGCCGTTATCCTACTGTGATCCAGGCATACAAAAGAGTGATATATTCTCATAAGCATGCTACATGTCTTTTTACTTTTTTCCATTTTGTTTTTCCTTGACATTTTACTAAAATAATATACTACATAATATACTTATCCCAGATCACAATGTGGTATCCAATTAGCAAGACATATTTTAAATTAACACTTAATCTTTGTGTACTCACTCTCACTAAAAACTGTTAAATAATGAAGGATATTATTTTCAGGAAGGATTCCCAGTCTGCCCAGGACAGTGCTCGCTCACTCTCCCTCCCTCTCTTTTTCTCTCTTTCTCTCTCTCAGCACTGAACTGAGCTTAAGAAGACAGCTAATTTATGGTTGCTGCAGGTGCTGACAACCTTTAACCTCATTATCTCTCTCCAGGTCTGAGATACTAACAAAAGCAGTCAGGCAATATAATAAGATATCCAATTAATGAATTGGATATCTTATTATATTGCCTGTGCCCTCTCGCAGTCTGGGACCCTTTGGAGAATGACCACCTGCTGGCTTAGGCCTGCTCTCCAGGGGATTGGGCCTAAGCTGGCAATCAGACATCCCTCTGGCAGCCCGGCAACCCTTGGGGGATGTCCACTTGTCAGCAGGGAGCAGACCTAAGCTGCAGTCAGACATCCTTAGCGCTGCTGAGGAGGCGGGAAAGGCTCCCACCACCACCACCGCTGTGCTGGCAGCTATCAGCCTGGCTTGTGGCTGAGCAGAGCTTCCCCATGTGGGAGTGCACTGACCACCAGAGGACAGCTCCTGCATTGAGCATCTGCCCCCTGGTGGTCAGTGTGTGTCATAGTGACCAGTCATTCCCAGTCGTTACGCTGTTAGGGTCAATTTGCATATTACCCTTTTATTATAGGATAGAAACCAGCGACTGAAGCTGCCAGCATCTCCTTTTTTTCTTTTTATTCTGGGATTTATTTACCTTCTATAATTGAAACTTTGTTGCCGTCACTGGAGCTAAGATCCAGCTCTAGCTTTGTGGCCACAGCCTGCTGAAAGCAGGTATCTGGGGTTTGTTTAGCTTCTATAATTGAAACTTTGTTGCTTTCGGAGCCCAGAGCTGGGCCACGGCAGGCAGGGAACCTTGGCTTCCTCCATCACTGGAGCAAGCAAGCCTCCTGCTCGCTTCAGCTGCGTGGCTGCCGGCCAACATATTGGTTGGGTTAATTTGCATATTGTGCTGATTAGCCAATGGGAAGCATAGCAAAGGTAAGGTCAATTACCATGTTTGTCTATTATTAGATAAGATTCCCACTGATTGAGCGAGGGAGATTGGCTCAGCACCTACCCTCAGAGAGCTTTTGTAGACAGGTAGGATCCTGTGCAAGGCATGCAATAGAGGGAAACTCAGGGTGAGTATTTGTCAAAATTAATTGAGCTGTGCCATCTTAAAATTTGTGCACTTTATTGTAGTTATATAATACATTTTTAATTTGGGCTTTTGATTTCCCTTAAAAACCAAGATAAACTAGCCCACTTTGGAGGTATTTATGGCATTATCATTTCACAGGTATAACACAAATTAAAACAGTGCTAAACTATTTTGAAAATGTAACATGCATGGAAGCTCTAACTGATAACAGAGCAGATGAGGGAGGACGTGCAGGCAATTTAGCAGCTATGTGTGCATCCCTCCTCCCACCCACCCCCCACGAGAGACTGAGTTCAAGCTATCAATATAAGAACTCAGCTCTGAGCATAAGTTTCAAAATCAAAACACAGCAAATAAAACCTCAAAACTCAAAAACTCAAGCAAAAACAAAATCAATAGTCTAAAACAAATTATCTGCTCCAAATACTATAATAGCAACAACAAAAACAGAACACTTTTTAATAAAAATATAGGAAAATAACAGGTCATCAAATCTGATTTTTGAAACATGTATTTCAAAAATGCTTTAAAAAACAAATAGCTTTACTTTTTAACTGTTCAAATCCTGACATATTCAGTAAATACTATGAGTCACATATTGAATAGTAGTATATCTGGTATTGTGACTATGTATGACTTACAAGGCAGACCTTAAAAATTTTGACAGTGCTAAGTCTAAGCAAGATCACTTTTTATTTCACAGTGTTAAAGACAGAATGACCAATGCTATGATTTGGCATGAGTTTCAGATATGGCAAAGTAAAAACTATGGAAACTTAGCTGGTGCAGGTCTCAGGAATGGAATTGTTATCTCTGTGTATTTGAACATCCGACTAGCCCTTAAAGACCTCTCAGGATGACTAATTCATATAAAGGCAATGGAGGTACAAATGTTTTCTACTAGAAGTTCCTCTAAGCTTCCAAATAATCATTAATTTGCCCTTAAAGAGAACGGAGTTCAACCCTGCATTTAACAGGTGAGGAAACAGAGTCCTAAAGAGGTGTAGCTGTCCCCATGTAAGCATCGTTATCGATTTCATCATGTGTGAGCACTTAATGTGCAGTCTGTGTGCTGGTCATTGTGCTTTATACCCATTA
>NW_006298623.1:809447-820069 GCF_000327345.1 Myotis davidii
TCTGCAGCCAATATTTTTTTTATTTAATTCATAGCACATACTCTTTGTACTATTTGTTGGTAAATCGTCCTAGCAATTGCTTCTGTTCTTCTCTGTATTGTTGCCTTATATTCTGATGTCATTACTGCGCTTTTATCATCCACTCACTCTAATAAGATTGTGAATTATTTAAGGGCAGAGATCATGACTTGAGCTTGTGTGTTCCTTGTCATGGTGCCTAGATAAATACTCAAATGCCATCCAGTCCAAATGTGATGAGAGAGGCCCACCGTTGCTGGAGACCTCTGATTTTTATTTAAGGGGCCTCACTTGTTCTGTGCCTTTACAGAAGGGTGAATAATGGCTGAGGGAATTTGAGGGAACCCAGACAGAATTCTCCTCCTAAAAGATTTTGCTAAGCTGGCGCCCAGGACTGCCGGGCATTTGTCCAATTAAAACCTGGACGCACAGCAATAACAAAGGCACTGGTCTCCTACTGCTAATACCTAGGGATCAAACCCCAGCGTGCAGGAACTCACCCCGCAGTCAGGACCGGGCTTCTGGGTGGACCTGGGCTGGTGCTCCTAACTCTGGGGAGAGGGAGACTTCCCCTGGCTGCAGGCTAGAGGCCCCGGACTCCGAGCCACCTACCTGAACAGTTCCATAATGCAGGCTGATCAGTGGAGTGGCTTCTTCGCCTAGGATCACAGGGAGGTGTGGCCATAGCCTGGCCTGGCCTATTTGCCCCGCAATCTATCACACGGAGATCTAGGGGAGGCCTGGCCTGTTCTGTTCGCCCCGCAATCAATTGCGGGTAGGCCTGGTCTGTTTGGCCCATGATCTATTGCAGGGAGGCCTGGCCTGTTTACCTTGCTATTGTGGAGAGGCCTGGCCTGTTCGCCCTGTGATGGGCACTGGGCTGGGGGGCATGGACCTGGGCCACTGCTTGGCACAGGTGCACACAGCCATGGGGCAGGAACATCTGCTAGGAGCAGCCTGGTTCCCGAGGATGTTCCTGGGACCCAGGCCACTCAATGCCTGCATATGCAAATTAACCCACCATCTTTGTCAGATTAATTTGCATACTCTCCTGATTGGTTGGTGAGCATAGCAGAGGGACAGTCAATTTACATGTTTCTCTTTTATTATATAGGACTAGAGGCCCGGTGCACAAAAATTTGTGCCCTCGGCGGGGAGGGAAGGTCCCTCAGCCCAGCCTGTGCCCTCTCGCAGTCTGGGACCCCTCGGGAGATAATGGCCTGCGTGCTTAGGTCCGCTCCCGGGTGGCAGAGGGCAGGCCCAATCCCTAAGTCCAGCCCCTGGTCGGGCTCAGAGCAGGGCCAATTGGGGGGTTGGGGCACTGCACCCTGTCACACACAGAGCCGCAGGGCGATCAGGGGGGTTGGGCCCTCCCCCCTGTCACACTGATCCCAGTGCTGGGAGGCCTCTTGGCTCCACTGATCCTCGTACTGGGAGGCATATTACCCTTTTACTATATAGGATAGAGGCCTGGTGCACAGGTGAGGACACATTGATTGGTTGCCTCCCACATGGCCTCTGACCAGGACCAGGGATTGAGCCTGCAACTGAGGTATATTCCCTTGACTTGAATGAACCCAGGACCCTTCAGTCTGCAATCTGACACTCTATACACTAAACCAAACCAGCTAGGGCTCTTTGTTCTTTTAAAAACGTATTTTATTGATTTCAGAGAGGAAGGGAGAGGGAAAGATAGAAACATCAATGATGAGTGAGAACCATTGATCAGCTGTCTCCTGCACATCCCCTACTGGGGATAGAGCCCACAACCCTGGTATGTTTCCTGGCCGGGAATCAAACTATGACCTCCTGGTTCATAGGCTGATGGTCAACCATTGAGCAACACCAGTTGGGCAAGGGCCAGCTTTCTTAATCACTGCACCAAACTTATTAGTGGTGATGTCATAGAACCCAGGGCTCAGGACTACCAAGCATAGTCAGTGAAATTATTACACAATTTGTCACATTGTAGTCACTTAAAGATATTGTTGAGCAAATGAATGAATGAAAATACAAAGCACAAAACATAATGCTATGTCTTCACACATTTATCTGCAATAAACTTTCACCAACACATTTGAAAGAGTGGCTCCATTTGTACAGTTAGTTAGACATCAGTTTCATTTTTTCTCACTTACCTCTATATTTTAGTTATTATTTTAATAGAAAATATAATATAAGACTATTCAGACAAGGAAAATGTGGATTACCTACAAAGAAGTTGTTACCTGAGAACATGATTCAGTTATATGAGAGTGTATATTGAAGAAATAAGAATAAATCTAGCCCTGGCCAGTATTACTCTGTGGTTAGAGCTTGGCCTATGCACCAAAGGGTAAAGTGTTCGATTGCAGGTCAAGGGCATGTACTTGGGTTTGGGGTTCACTCAATCAGGGCACATGTAGGATGCAAACAGTCAATCTGTCTCGCTCACAATGTTTCTCTTTCTCCCTCTCTTTCCTTCCCTCCCTCCCTTCCATTCTCTCTCTGAATAACAATGGAAAAAAATACCCTTATGTGGGTATTAACAACAACAAAATTTTAAAGAATAAATATAAACAGCAAAGAAATAATGATAAAATTTAAACTATAAAGTTTTTAAAGAATTATATTTAGTATATGATGATATGTATATATCATATGATGATCAATTATACACACACACACACACACACACACACTAGTGGCCCGGTGCATGGATTCATGCACATTGAAAGGAAATTAATTAGAAGAAATATTTTAATATTACTATTCGCCCTTTGTCTATAATAGAAGTGTCAACCAAATTCACAATCGACAATGACAGATCAAAACACACGCATGCGACTAGCACCAGCAAGAGTTTTGTATGTACCACTCATGTGCAAGTCCACTTAGCCTTTTATAGACATAGAATAAACTTGCTTGATTAGACCTGCTTTCTGATTTAGCTAAACTTTTTCCAGCCCAGTGAAGCACCCCAACTTCTCTTTCAGGTAATTGTCAGCAACACAGCAGTAAATATCAACGTGAAGCAAATTATAATTGCAGTTCATGCAGGGAGAACAAAGGGTAAAATATTTAACTGCAGCAGTGTTTGACTATGTTCTGCACAGTGAGAAAACCTGAAGTCATTTCCAAGGTCCACCATTTCTTACTTCTTTTCAGTCGGATCAAGTTTCTAAACTTTCTAAATCTCTGTTTTCCAGCTAATGAAAAGAAAATAGGATTCCACCGAGTCTCCTATCTACCTACTCCAGGACTTTTGGGGGGATAAAATGAGATGAGGCACGCAAAATGCTTCACAGACATTTTGGGGTGTATTCTACAGTCATACGTGTAGAAAAATAATACCATATATTTTGTTACTATTTAAAAATTGTATTGTAAGCATAATATTAAATATTTTCAGAATATTAAATATATAAGTCTTTCCCCAAATGACATTTCATTTTATGTCTGTAACATGCTTCATTTAAGCAATCCTCCCTTCTTGGAAATGTAGGCTGTCTTAATTTTCATAATTTAAAATAATGTTTTAATGAATCAAAACTCTATACAGTTTATGTTTAATGGATGTTTTGAAATTGCTCTCCAAAAAAATATTTTAAGTCATATCAACAGACTACAAGAGATCCAATGCTCTCAAAGAGCACTTTTTACTTTAAAAAAACCTTTAATAGTTGCATGAAATACAATTTTGGTATTTTTGCTCTTATAAATTTCTTTTCTATGCCTTCTGCCTGTATCTTAACTAGATATTTATCTTTTTATTTATAGTTTCATAAGATATTTATATTAAATATATTAATCTTTCTCACATGTTGTGAACATTTCCTTCAAGTTGTGTTTTGTCTTTCATTTTAGTTTAGGGTGTTTTTAATGTCTTGAATTTATGGAGTTAAATCTACCAATATTTTTCTTAGTGTTTTATGCTTAAATGTATAACCATTTAGGTATACTTTAGCATTTCTGTTTCACTTTGCATTTGGATATTCAATCCATATGGAGTTTATTTTAGTATATTTTGGCATATGGCATGAGAAATCTAATTCTATTTTATTATAGATTATTATCAATAGTTAATCAGCTGTTTCAAAGTCACCCATTGAATAATCCAGACTTAGCCTGCTAACTTGAATTTTTTTCAATACTCATGATATGTTCTGTCGTGAATTTTATTCTCTTTCCGTAATTGAAAATAATGAATTATTTTTCTACAAAAGATACATTTCTAGTACATTTTGAAAGAATTTTAATATTTCCTAAAGTTCATATTGTGTTAAAAATTTTAATGTAACCTACATGGCAAAATATTGCTTTTTAAAAATTTGTACTGCTCTTAGAGTTCCAGTTTACTTATGATTAGAGAAGAAAAAAATAATTATCTATTGATTTCTGATATTTAGAATCATCTACACTAACAAAAGAGAAAAATGGTAATTGGCGTATGATGCTACCCTTTTCATTGGCTAATCAGGGCTATATGCAAATTAACTGCCAACTCAAATGGTGGTTAACTGACAACAAAGATGGAGGTTAATTTGCATATGTAGGCACAATACAGGGAGGCAAAAGGGAAAGCAGGAAGAAGCCCCCTGCACTGACAGTGATCGGAAACCCAGGGGGGAGCTAAGAGCAGAGGGGGCAGGGCAAAGGCGGCCTCAGGGCCTTTATCGGAGAATCAGGCGCCTTTGCCCCCCTGGCCAGTGATAGCAGGAAGTAGGGGTGGAGCCAGCGATGGGAGCTCGGCACGGTCGAAGCTGGAAGTCCCAGGAGCTAAGGGTCCCTTGCCTGGGCCTAAAGGGAAGCCCACGATCACGGGCCCGCTGCAGCTGCAGGTCCCCGCTGCCCAGGCCGGACGCCTACGCCAGAGGCGTTAGGCTTGGGCAGGGGCAGAGCCTGCAACCGTGGGGAGCCTGCAACCTCTGCTGTAGGCCTCAGGCCTGGTCAAGGGGCCGATCTGGTGATTGGTGATCGGAGGGTGATGAGGGTCAACTCCTCTGGCCAAGGCATCAGGCCTGGGTGGGGGGCGGAGCCGGGGATTGGGGGGATATGAGGCGTCAGGCCTGGGCAAGGGGCCGATCCTGGGATTGGAGGGTGATGGGGGTCAACGCCTGAGGGCTCCCAGTATGTGAGAGGGGGCAGGCTGGGCTGAGGGACACTCCCACCCCCACCCCCACACACCCAGTGCACGAATTTCATGCACCGGGCTCCTAGTTATATTCATAATTCCAGGAATTTAAATTTATAATCTAAATGATTACAATATAGCAGGCACAAAGACTTAGACAACTCATCAGTGGCTAAAATGTTAATAACAGAAAACCATAAATCTGAAATATATCATCCTTGATTTAAGCTACTGCTTATTAACATACAAGCAATTGAAATCTCAGCTTTACAGCACTCATCTTATTCTTCTTTCAATCAGTGGAAGGGATAAAAATTTATAGTACATGATTCAAGCTTTTTTATTCTTATGCTCTTTCTCATTTATGGACAATGAGTATTGGCAATTTTTAGATTCTCCCTTCTTAATTACATGAAATTTCACTATTATTGCCATGGAAGAGGAAATGCACATAAGGTAGTAATCATTGAACAAGCCTCTCTGAGCCTTAAGATCTATATCTTTTGTATTTTTTAATTAATTGAGCTATAAATGTGTACAATTTAACTCTGATAGAAATTTAAGGATGATTTATTTGGCTGTATCCTGTCCAAAGAATATTTTTCAGCCCTTATCCGTCTAGATCTCTAGAAAACTCAACAACAATTTTGCATTATAGAAATTTTAATATACACAACTAGAGAGAGAATAGTAATAAACCACCATGTGTCTTATCACTGAGTCTTAGCCCTTTGACAAGTCCTTCTCAGTCTCCTCTTCCTTTCTTTAAACTATCAGTTTTTTCTTTAAATCACCACTTTCAAGGCTTCATTTCCCATCTTTGAGCAGCTTCTAAATTCCTATGTCCTGTTCTGACATCTTCTCTAAGAAACATCAGATTCAATGTAACTGAATATAAACACATTATCTTTCATACTCCCCTGAACCTAACTCCTTCTTCAGTTTCTCAAATGGTGTATCTATTCAATTAGTCATACCAGAAACAGATACAACTCTTCATAATGCTCTTCTCTACAATAAATCATCAAATTAGTCAGTTTAGTCTCCTAAACACTTTTCACTGTGTCTGCTTCTTTCCATGTGCATTGTCAAAACAATGACCAGCGCCATCTGATCAAATATAATTCAATGCACATGTGCAAGTCACATATACAATTTTTAAATTTTCTAGTTGCCACATTATAAAAGTAACAAGTAACTGGCGAACTTTAATGTATAAGATATATTATTTAACTATATATATCCAAAATATTCTCATTTTAATATGAAGTCAATCAATATAAAATATTATTGAGATATTTACAATATTTTTTTCTGGCCAAGTATTTGAAATTTGGTGTGCATTTTATACTTACAGCACATCTTAATTTGGACAAGCCATATCTCAAGTGCTCAGTAGCCACATGTAGCTAGTGTCTACCATATTGTAAAGAGCAGCTCTAGTCCCAGCTGTGCAATGCCTGTTTATGGCCTTCATATATGTCCAGTTGGCTCCAAATCAATTCATTCTTCATGGGCAGCCAGAATAATTTTTGAAGTGCAAATCTGCTGTTCTGACTGATGCTGAAATCCTTCGGTGACTTCCCATTTTTCTCTTTGGCTAAAGTCTGAAATTCCCAACAAAACCATTATAATACTTCTATAATATGACCCCATTTGATATCTCTAGTTTGGGGAATGTACAAAACTTCTTATTTCATAGTCTTTATACAAACTTGAAATATTTCTGCTCCCACCCAGCCCTAAGTCTAAGCTTACATGCCTTCCTCACAGAAATCTTCCTTGGCACCCCTTGTCGATCTCTCCCCTCACAATGGGTTGGGATTCCAATTGCACAGTGTTATTGCACACAATATCCTGACTTCATGGAAGAAATTATTTGTGTTATTAACTATTCAACATCGGCCTCTGATTTAGAACGATTCGTTATTGTTGTTCATATTTACATCCCTATACCAAGGATAAATAAATAAATGTTGAATGTATAAATCAGCATTATTCATGTGAGAGAAAGACAAGGTTACCAAGATGGGCTTAGACCAATCTTTATTTATATGCTTGGGCTATGGGAGGAACTCTTCTTCCTTGAGCACAAAGCTACTTCATCTTTAAACAAAATTAACTTTCTGCTAACAAGAGGAAGGGGGAAGAAATGGCTATTGGGTAGGTCACCAACACCATCTACCAGAATTTCCCATTTATTGTTGTGCTAGACTGCTCACATACTTGGGCTTATTGCAGTCCCGAGAAAAGCAAAGCAGAGCCATCTGGAGATAAATTTGTGGACGGAAGAGTTTTGTTTTGCTTTTAACTGTGAAAATAGGGGGGCAGAAGCATTCTATATTAGAATTCTCCAGAGAAACAAAGCCAATAGATAGAAAGGAGAGAAATTTATTCTGGGAATTGTAGTGATGGAAGCCAAGAAGTCACACAGTCTGCTAGGTGGAGAACCAGGAAAGCTAATGATATAATGCAATTCCAGTCTGAAGGCCAAGATCCAGGAGCTCCAATGTCCGAGGCTAGGCGAAGATGGACATCACAGGTCAAGTAGAGAAAGAGACTTTGCCATTCTGCCATTCTTTTGTTCTATTAAAGTCCTCAATGGATTAGAACATGTCCATTCACATTGCTGAGGGAAGATATCTTTAATCAGCCTGTTGTTTCAAATGCTAATCTCTTTTGGGAACAGCTTCACAGATGCACCGAGAAATTCTGTTTTACCAATTATGTGAGCATCCCTTAGTTCAGTCAAGTTGACACATCAAGTTAACCATCACACACACATTATTAACCAACATTCACAGACATTTACCTGCTTCACCACATTTGGTCCTCCCAACAATTCTAAACAATTTCATTAAGTAGGTGTTATTACCATCATGCATAACTTACAAAGAAGAAATCATAAATCAGAAAGCTTAAGTGATTTATCCAAGAGCACTTGGCAGTTGATTGTTAGGATTTGGAAGTAGCAATCTGATTCCCAAATCCAAACTGTTTTTCTTACACCAATAGTTTTCAGATTATCAGCCTTATCTGGGAACTTGATAGGAAAGCAAATTCTTGGGACCCACTCCAGACCAAATGAATCAGAAACTCTGGGGGACTGTCCTAGAAACCCCTGATTAACAAGCCCTCTAGTCAATTCTGATCCATTGAGAACCACTGGACTCCAATCTAGTATGCATAGTACTTTCCCCATTTTTTCTGGTTGCTTATGGTTTGGCAGACAAAGAAAATGATTGTCTTTCCCGCAAAGTCAACCCGGGATACCCTTAATGGCTACCCCAATACATCGTAAGAAGCCAAAGTTGTGTTTACCCTACTTACAGATTTAAAGGGCTCTTGAATTAGGGATCATCCACCCATTGGGCTCCATTTCCAAGATTGCATTTTTGAATCAAGTAAGTTAGTGGCCATATACAGTCTGAGTTATATTTCTAAGTGACCAGGGAAAGCAAGCTGGGAAAGTATGCATCTGATAGAACCAGTTTTCTTGAGTCACACTGAACTCTTTTCTGCCAAAATAAAAGCCCTTTACCCTCTATTTCCTATACACTTCTGTGACCAAAACAAAACCTGTAGTATTTTCTCCTTAAAAAAAGCAATACATTGCAGTGACTAATAATCAACTCTGACAAAGATGCCCTAATTCTAGTACAGAATAACTTTGTCTTCTTTCAACTTTGCCACTCTTGCTATATTATCAGCACTACAAGAATTTTTTTTTTCTGTTCACTGGCCATATACAAAAGCCTTAACCAGGCATTGAAATGTCAATCTTACCAATGAATATTCTTGGTCACAAGGAAGCCAGAGCTAATAAAAAACCCTTTCCTCATAGTAGAGAAGAATTCCCAGCACACAGTATTCTGATGGTGATTTAGTATGTGTTATTAAGGGAGTCCTGTAATACTCAAACTAGATTTAGTCTTCAAGCGAATCCTTCATATCAATGCATAGGAAAGTAAATGAATCACAATTTATATCTATCTGTGGGGCAGAGCAAGTATTCTGTAAAGTAAACCGGCCACATGCATAACAGTCCCCTAAGGAATTTTGTTTATTAATGAGATACAAATAGGTACAACATCAAAAAGTATTATTTTTATCCCAAGTTAAAATAGGGTCTAGTTTATAGTTTAAGAATTTATTTGTTAATATTATGGCAATAACAAGAGACCTGGTCAATGATCTATCGAGAGTATGTACTATAAGAAAAGTGTGAGTCACCAAAACCGGTTTGGCTCAGTGGATGGACGTCGGCCTGCGGACTGAGAGGTCCCAGGTTCGATTCCGGTCAAGGGCATGTACCTGGGTTGCGGGCACTTCCCCAGTAGGAGGTGTGCAGGAGGCAGCTGATCGATGTTTCTCTCTCATCGATGTTTCTAACTCTCTATCTCTCTCCCTTCCTCTCTGTAAAAAATCAATAAAAATATATTTAAAAAAGAAAAGAAAAAAAAAAAGAAAAGTGTGAGTCAAAATGAACTCTAAGGTTCCTTATGTGACAGGACCGTGCTGCACATTATAAGCAGAAATGAGATGCCTGGCTCTTTGATAGTAAAATTTTCTATATCACAATTGATAACTATTTTTCTCCTTAAAATTATTATATTCCCTGAAGATATCCTATATTTAAGGGTCTATAATAATAGGCCCTTAGATCTCTATAAACTCATTTTACATAATAAATTTCAGTTCTTAAGTAATCAATCTATTTTCATTAGATACTGAAGAGCTATCATGAACAATGTGAACAAGCTTTTTAAATAGTTTGTTATAGTGTGTGTGTGTGTGTGTGTGTGTGTTTAACGTGCATGCTGTTTTTTATAAGTCTCTCACATTTAATTAATTACATTTATTTAAGCCAAAAATATACAATGATAAAGGATTCTTTTTTTAATTTTATTTTTTTATTACAAAGGGTATTACATATGTGTCCATTTTTCCCCCCCGCCCTAGACAGTCCCCTAGCCTCCCCTATCCCCCAGTGTATTATGTCCATTGGTTATGCTTATATGCATGCATACAAGTCCTTTGGTTGATCTCTTACCCCCCTACCTTCCGCCCCCCAACCCTCCCCGGGGTTCCCACTGCAGTTTGACACTCTGTTTGAGGCAGCTCTGCCTCTGTATCTATTATTGTTCAAAAGTTTATAATGGTCTCAATTATCCATGAATAAGTGAGATCATGTGGTATTTTTCTTTCATTGACTGGCTTATTTCACTCAGCATAATGCTCTCCAGTTCCATCCATGCTGTTGCAAATGGTAAGAATTCCTTCTTTTTTACAGCAGCATAGTATTCCATTGTGTAGATGTTCCACAGTTTTTTAATCTACTCATCTGCTGATGGGCACTTGGGCTGTTTCCAAATCTTAGCTATGGTTAATTGTGCTGCTATGAACATAGGGGTGCATATATCCTTTCTGATTGGTAGATGAGTGGATTAAAAAACTCTGGCACATCTACACAATGCAATACTATGCTGAG
>NW_006298623.1:820314-827945 GCF_000327345.1 Myotis davidii
ATGGTTTCCTGTCGTACATTTAAGTCCTTTATCCATTTTGAGTTTATTTTTGTGTATGGTGTAAGTTGGTGGTCTAGTTTTATTTTCTTGCATATATCTGTCCAATTTTCCCAGCACCATTTATTGAAGAGACTATCTTGGCTCCACTGTACGTTCTTGCCTCCTTTGTCAAATATTAATTGAGCATATTGGTGATAAAGGATTCTTAAAAAATGGTGTGGGTAAACTTGGACAGCCACATGAAAAAAGAAATGAAACTGGACCACTCTCTAACATCATACAAAATTTTTAACTCAAAATGAAATAAGGACTTGAGTGTAAGTTCTGAAACCATAAAACTTCTAGAAGAAAACATAGGTGGTAAGCTCTTTGACACAGGTCTCAGTGATGACTTTCTGAATCTGACACCCAAGTAATGACAACAAAAGCAAAAATCAACTAGCGAGACTACATCAAACTAAAAAGCTTCTACACAGCAAAGGAAACCATAAAAAAATAAAATAAAAAGGCAACATACTAATGAGAGGAAATATTTAGAAATCATATATCTAATAAGTAATTAATATTCAAAGTGTATAAAGAACTTATACACCTCAATAGCAAAAAATACCCACTCACATTAAAAATTAGCATTATAATAATTCTAATCCATTATCATATGCTCATGTCCTGAATATTGTCTATGCTCCATATTTCTGGCATATTTGTGACAAGAACAGGAATCATAGTCCCAGGGTCAATTTCAGGCTCGATTGATGTTTGGCAAAGTCTGTCTCTCTCCCCCAGTTTTTGGACCCTTGTGTTTTCTCTTAGCAACCACTTGATCATAATCACAGTTATCTACAGACTTTTACTGCTTCTTGGTCTTCTCAGAGTCTTGCACTGTCATACTTTACCATATTGACCTCCCTCATTCCTACATTTTATAACTTGGATCTTATTAAAATTTACCTCCATATTAGAAGAAAGAATTGTGCTGAGTTTGAAGTCAGACCAACCTCATGCGGCTGATGACCTTGAGCAAGCTGCTTACTTCTCTAGTTAAGTTCCTTATCTATGAAATGGACAAATACAGTGGCTTCCAAGTTGTAGCTCATGTTAGAATTGCCTTGAGGGCTTATAAAAAGAGAAAACAAAGTGCTGGGCCCTCCCCAGATTTTCTGAGGCAGGGCCTGAGGATCTGTATTTCTAACACAGGTTCCAGGTCAGGCCAAAGCTGCTTGTCTAGACACCACACATTGAGAACCACTGATATCATGCTATTAAGATGAGCAATACTATTTGTAAATTACCTGGTTTGATGTATTCACCTAATGACTCTTAGTCTCTCATCCTTCACCCCTAGTCCACATGTCCTCAAAACAAAGGACATAGATGATAAAAATGAATTAATAACATTGGATTTGAATGGAACTAAACTAAATGCAAATAATTATCTTTGGGCAAGGCTTTTCTGGAACAAACCAAAAAAGGTATTTCTTTGGTAATAAACTAAAGGAGATATTTGAGATAAATTAATCTTTAGAAGCTATTGATAAACATTGGCATATGCATCAGACTCATACATCATTAGTAGAGTACTCATATATCATTAGTAGAAAAATAAAACTATATGTAATTTTAGAGGGCAATTTGGTAGTACCTACCAAAATGTGAAAGATACCTACTATATTTTTACCTGGCATCTCAATTCTAGAAATATACCCTTCAGAAATACACACAAATGCACAGGAATATAGTGCAACATATTTGCATAGCAGCTTCTAAATTCAAGTATGCAAGAAATGTAATTTTTTTCTCTGTAAGTCAATTTGATTTATACATCAAGCACATTGCACCAACTGGTAAAGATAAATCTCTTTCATTTTAGGATTAATTCACTGACATATTTCTGGTGTTGTGTGTGAGAACCAGGAGGCATGCATGGAGCAGAGGTGTTGGGTGTGTGAGTAGATAGTTGGCCTTGTGTCATGCCTCCATGTTGTCATCTCCTGGCTTGGCCATTATTCTGCTGGTACTTGGTAGATTTTATATACAGACTAGAGGCCCAATGCTCAAAGATTCATGCAAGAATGGGCCTTCCTTCTCCTGGCTGCCGGCACTGCCTTTGCTCTGGCCAGAGCCTCCTTTCCACCTTTCCATGCTGCTCAGAGGCCCCCAGCCTCTCGGCACCTGCATATGTAAATTAACTTGCCATCTTTGTTGGGTTAATTTGCATATTAACACCCTATTGGCTGATGGGTGTTGCAAATGTGTGGTCAATTTGCATCTTTCTCTTTTATTAGTGTAGATTGCTGCTACCTTATTGCATGATTTTCTCCTTGTGGGTCCCATTCCACCTGCTGCCACCTGTCATGCCATGCTAGGCTGCCAGAAAAAATGGGAGCCTGAGACCTGCACAACTGATGCCAGCCTCAGTTACTTGAAATGATGCTGCTGGTTCTTGTAAATTCTGAGGTTGTCTAGGACTCTATTCAACTACATACCTACTTATTTTCATCCTCCTAATAAAGCGGATCATTAAGTTTAACTGATGACTTGAAAGTGTCATAAATTGCCATTTGAAATATTGTGTTCCTTTAGTTTTTATTAAATACTGAAGAAAACAACCATTTTGATGGTGAAAAATCTTGATTTCAAGACCATTTCCAGCTATAAAGCCACTCCTTAATCAGTGACTCAGTGATTATTACTTAGCAACATGCAAGTCTGTGTGAACTATAGATAGCTCTATTTTTATATGCATTGAAATGAGCTTCTGATGGTCAAAATAGGTTTAATTTTCAAAATGATGGCAGCTGTTTATCCTTAATTTTGAGAGTAATTTGGGGTGCTATGTACTTTATTTTTTTGCCCAAAAGACAGGAATGGCTTCACTGTTTAGATACAGAAAGAAATATGTTAAATCATTCAACCAATGCTGCTTGGAATAGACTTCTTTATAGCATATTTTGGTTGTGTAACTGTTCTGAGCTAAACTTGGATTGCCAAGTCTCTGGATGTTATATAATCCCTGAGAAAATACAAAAGTAAGAAATAAAGATATCTGTCCTGGCTGGTGTGGTTCAGTTAGTTGGAGCATCCTCCTCCCCTGCATAGGAAGACCGTGGGTTCCATCCCAGGTCAGGGCACATGCCTAGGTTGCAGGTTCAATTCTGTTCAGGGCATATGTGGCAGACAACCAATGGATGTGTCTCTCTCAGACTGATGTTTCTCTCTCTTCCTTCCTCCCTTGTGAAGATCAATAATAACATTAAAAGAAATAAAGACATTTAAATACAAGACAATAAGATTGAGGCATTCATCGGGTAGTTTAGAAGTACTCACAACGTGCCAAATGTTGTAGATACACAGAGAGGTATAACACAGCTCTGGTTAATGAGATCTCAGACTAGGTGGGGAGATAATCAAGTAATAGAGATAAAGCTCCATCAAACCACAAATTCAAAGTAAAGAGACAGATAGCATTTATCCTGCCTGAATAAGGCTTCACAGTGGAGGTAACATTTAATCTGTGGTAGAAGAGGGAACGAAACAAATTTAAGAAGCATGGACAGAATTTACTGAGACCAAAAAATCCTATTAGAGTATAAGCTCCCTGTTAGGGGGAAGAATGTCTGATTTACCTGCTATATCTTTAATGCCTGGAAGAATGCCTGACTCATGAAAGGTAATTGATATATTTTGTTGAATGAATGAAAGCATTATTTCAGGAGAAAGTAAATAGTACCAGGTTGTTCTATCTGGTTAAAACATAGAAAGGTTAGGGTTAACAGATGAGAGAGGCTAGAAAGGTAGGTAAAAACTAAATGCCATAACTATGATCTTCTCAGGAATTAGAATTTTTGCCTTGCAGATACCAGGAAGCCATTAGTAGCATTTGAACTGGGCAGTGAGACAGGTGAGCATGTAGTAGGAATTTGGGTGTAGAGCTCATAGGTGAAGATCAATACTAAGTACCTGATATTATGAAAAGAATAATCAATTATTCAGGCAACAGGATTTACCTTTTCTTTCTCTCTCCTGCCCAGCCCTTCCTTCCACCAGAAGTAGCAAAAGAGGGTGTGTAGCATTATTAGTGAGGTGAAAGGTCATCTCACTTGGCCAGGATGCCTGGACAGCCCTATAGCCTATGTTCTTTCCTCTAATCTCCTTGCCCCCTTTACAGGAACCCATGGGAATCAAAAGCAGTCCTCTTCTCTTCTCTCCTAGGGCCACAGGACTTGAGATGATGATCCTCTTGCCTCCCTCTGACTTTTCTTTATAGGCAAATTGCAAAATAGACCCTTTTGATGGGCAAACTATTACAGCAAGACTCTCGCCTTCATACATTTCTAGACTAGAAGGAGGTTGCCTGTTCAAGGGCCACTTTCGGAGTAGCCCCATCAAGCCTCCCAATGATTCTTTCACCGTACTTTCCACTGCGGTCAGATACCCCACCAGTGTGGTCCTCAGGTCCTGCAACTGAACTGGCATCCAGCAAAATTCATAGCTCCCCATCTCTTAGGAAACCTCAAGATCTTATTCCCAACCCCTAACCTCCAAGCTTCATCAACTGGCTTGAGGGTGGATGGACTGTGAACGCCTGGAGGAAAGGGGTAAGCTTTTCTCCACATCATTACTCTTTGTTTGGAGTGTATTGTTTGGTTGAAGTTGGGCTTCTAGGAGGAATAGTTCAATTTAGTATGTCAACTGTTTAAAAATACTGGGTATTTATCTGAAGAAAACAAAATCACTAATTAGAAAAGACATGTGCATCTCTATGTTCATTGGAGCATTATTTACAATAGCCAAAATATGGAAGTGACCTAGATGTTCATCAATAAATGAATAGATAAAGAAGATGTGCCATAAAAAATAATGAAATCTTAAATAAAAAATAAAAATAATGAAACCTTGCCATTTATGCAAAATGAATGGACTTAGAGAGTATTATGCTAAGTGAAGTAAGTCATATGGAGAAAGACAAATACCATATGATCTCACTTATATGTGGACTCTAAAAAAAATTAAATTAATAAACAACAATAACAACAAGAAAAAAAAAAACAGAAACAGACCCATAAATAGAGAGAACAGCCGGCGGTTTTCAAAGGGGATGGGGCGGGGAAACGGGAATTTTAAAAAATATAAATAAATAAATAAGCAAGTAAGTAAGTAAATAAATAAATAAATTTAACACTATCTGGAAGAAATATTGTCCTGAACTTAAGTTACTGCCTAATTAAATAGAGGCAAATTTCTAGAAAAACTTTTCCTTGAACTTTGTATCACAACTTTTAAAAACCTGATGAAGTTCATTCTCTCTTAAAACACAAATCAAGTTTCCTTCCACAAAGGCAGCTCCACATAGCCTTTTGCAGATGGATGGGCCTACTTTCAATGGCCTGGTTACTGAACACAGGCTGGCTATGCCCCATTTGCTCTATTTCAGATTTATTCCTTCAGACTGAGCAAGAAAGAATCAAGATCCAAGAGTAAAATTACAGTCATTGCTTTTAAAATTTATTTATTTTTTAGTTTGGCAAGTTGCCTCGTTCCACGGAGACTTTACAAGATGTTTACGTCTTACTTTTTGAAGGTGAGAACTATGATCTAATGGGATATTTGGCAGGCACACTGAGGATGCCCAATAAATATTAAATAGGAAGACTTTATCGAACCACTCTATACCTCCACTTCCTAGTTCATCCAACTTGCCAGCTTCCAGTGCAGAACCATTATGAATAGATGGTGCTTGGGTAGATTAATGAGTTAATTTATTTGACAGTTTGCTGCCAAAATGTTGCTACCTGTAATAATTAAGTCATATTTCTTGGTCTTCTCCCATGAATCACAGAGAGAATAGTCTCAGCATTAATAAAAAGCCTAAGTTTAAACAAATACATAGTAAGCTCCCTGTCTCTAAAATTTTTAAAGCAGAGATTATATCCCAATAAACTTCATTTCTATCAACCCATAAAATGACAACCTGCAAAATAACCTGGCAGCTCAAAATTAAAACATTTTAATGATGTGAGGATATGTGGTAGTTTTAATAGTGACTCTGAATTATTAAAAATTGAATTGTATTTAGTACAGGTTTAATGTTAAATGTTTTATTTTTTCAAAGTTATTGATTTATTAAACTCGTTAAACTAAAAAGATTTTATAGAGCACCTATTATGTTTCAGGTATTGTTTCCAGGCTCTGAAAAAAACACATAAAAATTCTTATTTTGATGGAGCTTATATTCTATTGGGATATTTAATTCAGTAGTCAGTCAATCAAAATATTTAAAACATTTAATCTAATCAACTATTTTATTTCAAGTGTTTAATGATTTAGTTCATTTCTACTTAATAGAAAATCCACAAGATAGGTGGTAGAACTAGGGAAACAGCCAACATCACTTGATTACAAAATGTATGTGCTTGCCTTTCTATTCACCTTGTTCAGGGTAAGGATAGAAAAGTTACAAGATCGCTTCTAAATTCAATACTTCTTTTCTAGGTTCATAATAAAATAGTGTAATACAAATACAATATCAAGAAATTTGGGTTACAACTTAAAAATAAGCTTAATCAAGCTAAAGATAATACTGAGAGAACAATTCATTTCTAAATGATTTTTATAAGAAGGGCTATGAAAAACTTGAGCATAATAATGCAGTATAATCATATCCTTATAGATTTGATTAAGGTGACAGAATTATATGGTAAACTGGAACCATTATATTTTATATTCAAATATATTAACCTTTACCCTTCCAGAATTGTTCTGAAATGTGTTTCTTGGGCTAATTAAGATTTGATTATTTCCCTATACATCATATACATGCGTATTATGAATGCCTGTCGACCTCCTCAAATGATAAACTTCTCCCCCCACCCCCCTGAAAGCCTCCCACAGCCCAATTGTTTCACATCAAATGCTTATTTCAAATATGTTTGTGTTTCAAAAGTTTGGCTTAAGAAGTGGTAGGAGGTAGAAGTAATGCAGGTGACAAAGAAGAAGTTGGGAAGCATTATCTCTTAAATAATTGGAGACCATTCAATTATTTAGAAAATCCCTTCTTTTAAAAATTCTGAAAGAAATGTTATTGTTTCAGCTACCTGCCTTATTTAAATAAAGGCTAGTTTCTAAAATCGATTTGTCTTTGAACTTTGTATCACAACCTTAAAAATGTTAAACAAACCTATTAGCTCTTAAGCCACCAATCAGTTTTCACTGTGTTCTGAGGCCGACAAGGCAGGCCTCCTGGTGAGAGGATGGATACCTCCAGCACCACAACATTCTGACCTGGATCACCTTCTTAGCTCCTCTTGATGTACTAACTCCTCTCTGAAATGCTAGCTTCTAAAAGAAGGTGCTGGTACCTCAAAATAAAAATAATTTTGATTTCCAGTCCCTCTCTTGAACTCCTTTGGATGTCATAAATTCCAATAGCATTTATTAAACATTGTTATGTGTCAGATGCTATTTGTCAGGGATACAAAAATGAATGTCATCTACCTGCTTTCAAAGTACTCATAGTCTAGAAAAGAAGAGAGAAACAAGAGAAATGGAGTTCCGTGTAATGATAGAAGCATTCCTAGTCTAATTAAAGTACCATGAAAGGATCTATAGACTGAGAACTCAAAGGTTTCCTG
>NW_006298623.1:828012-857217 GCF_000327345.1 Myotis davidii
GTCTACGAGAATCTGAGAGAGTGCTTCAAGGCAAATCACCTCTGCTCTTTTCTGGAATTTAAACTCATCATTAAGCCCATCATTAGTATATTCCATATGCTTCATATCTCTTATTCTAGACTAGTAGCCCATTGTGCGATATCATGAGCAGTAGGCCGGCCGCTGCTTCCACAGGAGCCGTGTAGCTTCCACGGGAGGCAGAAGCGAGCTGCCGGCACCCACGGGAGCCAGGAGGGTCCCGCGCTGATTCCACGGGAGGCGGGCCTACCATCTCCTCTCCGGGCCTGCGCTGGGTCACGGAGGTTGCGGGCTGGCCCCCCCATCTCTATCTCCATCTCCACTTCAGGCCTTACTTGCGCGCCCAACATCCTCCTGTCTGGTCGTGACCCATTATGGTGTCCTGACCTAATTGCATATTTCCTCTTTATATATTATATAGAGATAGATAGTGAGTTCTGTAAGTGATGTCCATATTTGGTGCAAATCTCTCTCTTGCAAAGGGTCTATGTCTTTAAGATATAAAACTCTCAGTCAAGCAGTTCCATTCTGCAAAACACAGGTAATTTGGGATTAAGAGGCCTATAAACCCAACAAAAAATGTTTATATTAATTACATCAGAAACACGGCTTGTAAGACCTAACATTTTCCTCACATTGAGGCAGATATGGACATTTGAAACCTTTTAAGGAACAACTGAATAACTCTCAATTTTCTTGTGCTTACTAAATCAAAACCCATGACAAAACTCTAAGGGAATCATTTCCATTTTATTCAGCCTGCGTATCTGTCAAACCTCACAGAGAACAGTGTAGACAACGTGAGTGAATACTGAATGGTGCTAAAGAGGGTAACTTGTCATACCATACATCAAAACGATAGCATTGAAAATCGATGCAAGACAAAGCAATTTCAACTGAAAGAGACATGAATTGTGGTTTCCTTTTTCCCTTTCTTCTCATCTCCACAGTCAGTCCCAAGAACTCACAGCAGGATACCAACACATGTATTTATATTAGAATATAAATGCACACATAAAAATTTTAATAAAATATAGTTCTAAATGCTTATAGCAATCATCTCTGATTAATATATATGATCAAATGGCTTCTTCATTAATTTTCTGGATTTTCTATTTTTCTTTGCAGTGGCCATGCATTACATTGATAATCAGAAGATCGATTATGCTATTATAATTCTAGTCCCAGCTTTTCTCATGCTGTGTGCATGTGATGTATGGCCTCTATGTTTCTCTCCACCCCCAGACCCATGACTTGGACCTGGTCTCTAACCAGTGTATTTGTCATGAGTAGGACATCCTTGCATCAATTTTAAGCTAGGAGAAAAAGAGGATGTTTGAAATTAGAAATGGTGGGAAAGGAATTTTATAGTTTATCTGTACACAGATCCTAGCTAACATCTTATTTTTATTTCTATGCCCACATTCACTGAAAAGCCTGACTATTTAAGTGGGATATTTAAGTCACATATTTTGTCAGCAGGCTTCCCAGAGTCCTACACCAATAAATGTCTTCTCTCTTTGAACATCAAGCCAGGCAGTTCAACCATAACATAATATTCAATTTTCTCTATGTTGCAGATGCTACTCTGGACTATAAACTCTTGAGAGAGGCCATGTTTTTCCTTTGTATGCCCCCACAGAAATTAGACTTCAGCCTGTTACACAGACTGCCCTACTTTCTTCCTTAGTATCATGATGAGAAAGAAAACCAAGTGCCCCAGGGAATTTTAAAACACCACATTTTTAAAAAGGTGCTTTTTGTAAATGGCCTCACAAGTCATGTATATATAATCGGTATTTGGAAATCTTCCTCATGATGAATGGGCTATACTTTGTCATAAACAAAATGATGCTTAACATGTATGTTGTTATTGTGGAAATCATGCCATAGAAATATAACAGACTGTATGTAAATCAAATGTAATAAAATAAGGAAGTAAAGAAAACTGCTCCTTCCTGAGCAGTTAATTTCAGCATTTTTGGTAAGTCTTAGCTTGCTCACGAAGGATCCTTTCCTTTGGAAGATGGGAGATGAACACATCCCATATCTGACAGGTCACTGTCATGTAGGAGACGGAACTACTGAGCATAAGGTGGTGTTCCCTAATGAATGTAAAATGTGATGCCATGACATCTTCTAACATGAGAACTAACACTGGTTTTGAAAAGGATAAACTCATCAGGAGCAAGCCCTTCACTGCCCAACTGAGCAGCACTTACATTGCGTTCTTTAAACAGCAGAGTCTCAGAGAACCTTAACTACAGATGTTAGAATCAGATTCAGGGCTCCAGACAGGGATGAAATAAGTCCATAGGCCAACAGCAGTTCTCAATCATGCATACAGACCTGGTGTTAAAGGTCTCTCAGGAACTTAAACCAGAGAACAGGGTAGAGACCTGCAAGCCCACACCACTCAAAGTTCTCAGCTTTAAAATAATCTCATACCTTTTCTTGCACTAATTCTAAACTTAGCCAGAAAGGGGATGGACTGCTACAACACTGTTTCTCAAATTTGAGTCACCTGGGAGTCCCAGAATTCAGACTGAGTAGCAAGCTCTTGGAATTCCATAGAGCCCTACATGGCGTACTGAGTCTGTTGGTTCCAAGGGCTGGGAATGCTCTGCACTTCCTCAAAGCTGGCTGTTTCAACCAGTGGCACTGGATGGTATGTGTGCAACCTCAGTGGTAACAGAACTCTCCAGACTTGACCTAGGGCTCTGCCTTGTCAGGAGGTGCCTGGCCATGCTCAGGCCACATTTGGTGCATACGATCCTCAAACACGGGGCAGCCCCGTGCTTCCTGTGGCTGGAGGCTGGGGGCTCTTAGGAGCACAGCTCGGACAGGGAAGGCCAAGTTTACGCCTGCCCACATGCCATCGTGTCCTCATTCAGGGGGCATCTGGGAGGCGGTGCAGGAGAGCGTGCTTAATCCCATGCTCTTGTGGCTTCCTAGCCTCCAACTTTTCAGAAGACATTGTGTCCCTCCCTTCTGTCCCCACCTCTTATAGAAGGTGAGCCAGACCAGTGTGTCAGTTACTATTGCATCCTCTGCTTGGCTTCCCTAACCCCTCCCTGGTCCCAGATAGAAGGCTGCCTCTGACTTGTATTGTAGTCCATGACTGTTATCCCACCCCTGCCATTCATGGCCCCGGGACAGAAGAAACTACCCCTTCATGTGGGGACAGATATGTGGGCAAACAAAGGCATGACTTAGCCAGTGGAGCAGAGCTGGGTTGAAGGTTCCACTGGCCCTCAGTGGGCACGTGGGAAAGGCACAACCTGCACCACACTGTCAGCACCTTAACTGGTGCTACTCCTGGCTCTGGCACGGTCATCCTGCTAAGAACCACCCAGACTCCTGAGTATGCATCCAGCTGCCAGTGAAGAGACATTCCTGGAATAGAGGGGTTTGGGGAGGGGGGGGGCGGCGGGAAGCGCGGGGCACGGGATGTGCTTGAAGCTCCTCCAAAGTTTCTACACTTGATTGAGTGAGATGTCTGTTCCTTGCTGGAAATCTGCCCCTGGGTCCCTCAGGGCCATAGCAGCCTGTGACAGGAAAATTGTCAAAAATAGGCCTTCATGAATCCTTGCCAGGCCTTCCCATGAATGTTGTGTAGTATGACCTTAAATACATTAGATAAGCCAGAAGCCTAAAATAGTTCAGCTCTTAGAATAACAGAACTTGGTCTTCTCCTCCTTAAATGGAATCCTTAATTGTTCCATCTCAGTCTCTCTCTTTTGATGGAATGTTCAAGGCCACAACTGCATAGATTTTGAAGTGAAGTGCTCATAAAATGAATTAATCTGGCACTATTAGCCATTCGATTTCTACTCTAATCTGGTGGTTGTTCAGAAGAGTACTTTTGGTTATTTATTCATGATTTTGTTGTTGATGTTTAGCTTTATTGGATTGATTGGAGAGTACAGCTACTGTGGCTCTCTATGAGATAAAGCCACATGATTCACAATCATACATGTTCTAATAATGTAAGAAAATAATGCAGAATCTCTGTCAGTAGCAAAAAAAGATTTTAAGTGTATGTGTTTGTAAATATTTGAAAAGGAGTCTGCTGATCTTATTTTTAAAGCATTGAATCTTTACTTGATCAAATTATCTTAGTATTTCTGGAAGATTTTATTTTATATATTTTTAATGTTATGTGCCTAGTGAATAAAGATATGAACTATATTTTGGTCTATAGCTTTTACCAAGATATAACTCCTATGTCTCATTTAATGTAGTTGTTATAGATTTTGCTTTATCTAATAGTATATTGATATTGTCAGTTCTTTTTTAAAAATATTTTTTTATTTATTTCAGAGAGAGGAACAGAGAGATAGAAACATCGATGATGAGAGAGAATCCTGCACGCCTCACATTGGGGGTCAAGCCTGCAACCCCGAGCAAGTGTCCTGACCGGTAATCAAACTGTGACCTCCTGGTTCATAGGTCGACACTCAACCACTGAGCCACACTGGCTGGGCTTGTCAGTCCTTTACTTTTTTTATTTGCATTTGCCTTTATAATTCTACTCATTCTTTTCTTTTCAACCTTTGTCCTTATTTTATTCCAGGTGTGTTTCTTATAAACAACCCATATCTGTATATATTTTTCAATAGAATTTCATGTTCCTTATTTCATAATAGGGAAATTTGGTTCTTTTGAGTTTATTGCAAAGGTAATACTTTGTTTTTATTATCATTGTATTTGATATTTACTCTTATTCCTTCTCTTTTTAACCTCTCTCTATGTGCTTTCATCATATTAAGCTTTTTGCTAGTTTCATTTCTCTTTTGTCTTCTCACTCTCATTTTTAAATTAATATTATTTTATAATTCCCCATATCCTTAATTATTACCTTAGTATTCTAAGAATAATATTAAAATCTATGTGTCTCTATTAACACATAAAAATTAATAAGTTACTGTAGCCACCAAAATATTTTATTTACCCATTGCCCCCTGCCCTCTCTGGTCCTCTCCAACTCCCCCCTCAAGAGGAGATATTTCGACCTGCCCCCACCTCTGAGCAAACTCCCACTCCTGCCAACAGCCAACACTTGGGTTTTATAACAATAGGTTTACATTTTTTATGTTTCATATCCTGGCTAACTTTTCAAATACAGCCTTTTCTTCTGGTAAGGAATAAATACTTAAAATTGAAATATAGTCTACTCATATAATCTTACTCATTTACTTTATCTCTACATTTTAAAAACCCAAGATATCTCATGGGTCGACATTAGAAAATCCATTACTATGATTCATTAAGCAAACAAATTAAAGGTGGAAACTCATGTTGCCTTTTATACTATAGGTTTTAGTAATATCCTTTCACCTTCATTATCCAGATTGTGAGATAAGCAATATTTTATCCCCCAAGGCTCCCCTTTATTGCTCTTTCAAACTATAAAAACATTGTTGCCATTTCAGTCAGCGGTTAAGCATTCCTATAAAATATTTTCATACCCTTTCTGCTCAAGTAACCTGCAACTCACACAGTGATGCTCAAATCCCACTTGAGAAGTTAGCAAACTAGCAAATTCTGCAACACGGAATCCTATGAGATTCGGAGTGCAGATATGTCCCAGCCCTTCATGGGAGCTGACATTAAACACTTCAGAAATACCATACCTTCCAGGAATTCACATGTTCTTATTGAATGTAGCATTGTGAAATGTTTAAGAAATGGCTGAGTCATTATTTCTTGACTATCTCCTGCCTGTTAAAGTAGGAACTATTTTTCAAGAGAAGCACTGAGAGATTTGCTTTTATTATACTCAATAGCCTGCATCTGTCCAAATCACATATGAGAGGATATGGACAAATATAAATTAAAATTGAATTTCTCAGAAGAGGTCGAAGAACTGCCCCAGGATATATTAAAGGTATAAACTGAAAATTGATGTAAGTCATGAAATTCAGTGCTGCATAGACTGAAGGATTTTGCAGTTTGGGGGACATTATTTTCTTTCTTGGTTTCCTACTTTCCCAGACTTGAGATTTGCTAGGAGGCATAAAAAGTAGATTTTAGTGATGCTGAAGATATGTGTAAACAAATTCTCTTCAGTAAGGGTGTAAATTGGTATAGACTTTCAGGAAGATATTTTGAATGTATATACTTGTTTTTTAAACTGCATACACTTTTTAAAGACCCAATTTCTTTAAAATTTATCTTAAGAAAATATTTATGCAGTTGTGCATAGATGTATGTAAAATAGTTTAATCAACTGTACTTGCCGCGACCTGCATGGTGGGGTTCAGGATCTGAAAGAGGGGCCCATGCACAAATGAAAATGCTATACAAGAACTATGAATTTAGAAGGCTTTGGGGATATCTCTTTCGTGAAGACCACACTGACCTCTGGCTGGTCTGCTTTTTATTTACTTGAATTCACATTTACCCTTTAGCAATGCATACAGGCATATCAAAGGTCTTTAGGTAAACAGTAAAAGAATTGTCAGGTCAGGGAATTGCCTTGAGACACCACTATCTCAACACTCAGTGCTTAGCGTCAGCCCTGCTAACACCCAAAGTCCATCGGCCTTCTGCGTTCCTTAGTGCACTCTCGTCATAGTATTGGCCAGCAGTGGCTTCCTGCTCTACTCAATAGAAAACAAACTGAAAAATTCCATAAACATCTATTAAAGAGGGCTGGTTAAACAATTTATTGTACACCTATACATTTGGCATTTAAAAATGGTCACTCAGATTTCTATGGACTGACATTGAATGATGTTCGTAATACATTAATTGAAAAGCATGAACATAGAGAAATATGCCAAAGTCCAAACAGAGAATATCTTCACATCTACTTATAAATAGATAGAAAAATATCTCCAACCTAATTGGTGGTGTTTATCTGTCGTGGTGGAATATATGTTGACCGTATTCATTATGCCGAGGGTATTTATTTATAAAAGGCTTCCAGCATTTTCCCCTTCTTCACCTTCTTTTTTCTTTTCTTCATTAGTTTCTCCTTTTCCTTGTCCCCCTGTATTGAGGTTGATCTATTGACTAATTTCAAGGGAATAAGATATTCATGTTCCTGACAAGGAGAAAATTCTGAGGTGCTCTAAATTAAATTACAGCGTCCAGAGAGTGAGAAAAGGAGACAGAACTAATTAGTCTGTTAATGGCTGCTGGCCAGATAAAAGGCTCTCTCTCTCTCTCTCACATTTTTTCCATTGCCTGTTGGAACTTTGGATTAATTTCCAGGTGGCTGTTTCTGCAGATGATTTTAGCCAGGCACTGTCTACTTACAGAAGCTTTAGCTTCTTATTCACATGTGGACTTTCTGGACTGCGGCCCACAGCCAATACACAGGAGTGGACCTTTCTTTGTTGGACTCTGTGCCTATCCCAGAACCGGCCTGGGACCTTTGCCTTCCCCTTTGCATCCCAGTACCCCATTGCCATATTGCAGCAAGGATGAATGATACAACGTGCCATGCGGGGGAAAGAGCAACAACTCTAACTTAAGCATTGAATCCCTAATGTAAAATAATGCCATTGCCAGCACTGGGTTCAAAACAAATATGTTTAAAAGTTCCAACTGTGTTTTCTGTCTGTCTCTGTGGGTCCTGTTAGCCAGTGACTTCTCATTGCCCCTCAGGGCTGAAGCCCTTCCCTCCAGTGCAGGCAGGGAACTAGGTCAGCATCTGCTTTTGAAGTGGAACAAACACACTTTACTAATACAACTGATCCAAAAGGAACATAAATATATTACAGCAGACCGTTGTGGTCATCCACAAAGATGTTTTCATAGAAACCACTCGTTCAAAGCAGAATGAGCAGCTGCAGCATTCTCTCATCTAAAAGACAAATAAATACCTTTCCCACTTAACTTTGCAAGCTAAGAGGTTCCATTTTAAACTTTGAATTACTTGACATTGAAGATAATTTTGATACAATAAAGCCTCTGATTTACACAATTATTAATTCAATTTGCACGTTTTTTCTGAGTTTTACACCTTCAGAACTCCATAGGAGGTAATGGTGGACCTAATGGTAAATAATTTTGTTAGCAAGCCTTTTCATGCCTCAGTTTAACAATCTCAAAAATAGATATAACATTACGTACTTCATTGGTAATGTGAAAATAAATAATACAGCTGATGTGCTAATAGCAGAGCATGATAAAACAAATGTTAGCTAATTTTTTAAATCATAATTTGAAGGTTCAATTTGTGTTACTTTATTGTAAACTAGAAGCTCAGTGCATGAAATTCATGCACTGGGGTGGGAGGGACACTTTTCCTCAGCAACTACATTCTATTATTATTGCCTACATCATATTGGGCATGAATGTGTTAAACAGAAAACCTCCTGAGCCACGTCAGCCAAGGAGAAGCTATGATGTTATATATGAAGTGCCATGGCATTCTCATTTCTGTTCAATGAGGGAAACCTGCTTTCAATTCAAACTCCAATGAGAAAGCTACTCTTGCAGATGAACTAGGCTAAATAGCCCATCGTGATAGCACAGAAGACAATGGACAAAGACCCAGAGGAAGCCAGTGAGGCAAAGGCAGTGCTACCAGCAGAGAGATTGAAAGAGCTGTAGCATCACACAAACACAGAGAAAGATAGGCCCTGTTGACAGAAGCTCTTAACTCCAGTCATTTATTATGGAACAGACTGGGAGTGAAGCAATGCTCCCTTAGCAGTACTCCATGGCCTTCTCAGCAGTTAGTGTGCAGCAACCCACAGTGAGGGCAAAGGGGTAGGAAAGTCACAGCTCTGCAAATAAATGGGCTGCCTACAGGAGAGAAGGTACATCTGACCCCAGAGAGAACACAGAAGAGGAGATCAGCCTGTGTTCCATAGAGGTCAATTTATTATTTGAATATATCGCTCAAAGTATTTTCACTAGTTCTTTAGTGAGGGGGCACCAAAAGCTAACTGTCAATTCTATATACTTGTATGAGTGCATGCTTGTTTGACTTGTATTACTATCCATCTCGAGTTATATTGTGAGTTCAATTATTCTCAAAAAGTGCCTTCCTTATCCTCTTAGTACTTAATCATAACCTTCAGTTATTTGATTTGCTTATAGCCTATGCTCTGGGTTGTCTCCCTCCTGCAGGGGGATGTAATTACAGACTAGAAGAGGGGCCTTCCCTGTTCTGTTCATCTCAGTGTCCTCAGAATGAAGAAGAGTGCTTGGCACACAGCAGGCACGCAGTATTTGTTCTGCACTACGTGCCAGGCACTGTATTAAATCCTTCAGTCTTCACATCCGATGAATGGCTTCGGTTCTGTTGTTATCCTCATTTTACAGATGAGGAAACTGAGGCACAGAGAAGTGAAGTAACTTGCCCAAGCTGAGGTGCTAATAAGTGGCACAGTCAGGATTTTTGCAGTTCAATGAGGTCCTTCTACTTGAAATAAAACATGAGGTAACAGCAACTCAAGGTCCAGAGACCCTATACCAGTGAACTCTAGGTGGCTTATGAGAGGGTTCAGTATAAAGTGGGAAGAGTTTAAAGAATTCATACTTGAGCAAATACTGAAAAAGGAAAAACTGGGTCAGATACCACTTGTTACCAGATTTTATGTGTGTTTAGCCCTCAAATGACATTTTCTTTCATATGAATAACAAGAATAATGAACATAATCTGTCTTGCACATCTTCCAGGCACAGTGTTAACCACTTTGTTACATTTTATCTTATTTAATACTCCTGACTTTGGGGGTAGGTCGAGTTATTAACCCGATTTCACAGGCCAAGAAGCCGAAGCTTAGAGAGATTAAACAATTTGCCCAAGTGCACGCAGTTGCTCATTGACAGAAATGGCATGTCTACCTCTGATGTCAGGCGAGATGTACCCTGTCATATTTCCCAATGTTTTCACTTCATTTTGTTTTATTGTAAGAAGCAAAGCAGAGAGTACAGATAAGCAAAATAAATATGTCTTTCCCTTAGAGGGTTTAATTTGCTGAGGGAAAGTTATTTATTTCAAAATCCTACTCAGCAGTTCTGCCACGTCTCTTGTCATGGAGGCTAACTTCTCGAGCACCTTCTCTTGTCCATCACTGTTCCTAGGACAGTTCTTTGCACATAATGGACACTTAAATGTATATGGAGCAAATAAATCCAGGAGAATGCTTTTGGTTGGGGCTGCCAAGCCAGCAGGATGACACCTCACAGTCACTTTTCTTAATTGCCATTCCCAGAATTCTCAATTTGGGTGCTAGTACTTGTCCAGGCACCCCAGTTTTCTGGACATAGAACACCGTGACCCTAAAGCAGCATCCCAAGTGCTGGCAGAACATCCGGGTAAGAGTGAATATCATGAAAGTACTTGTTCCATTTATTTTCTACTCTCAAAACATCTCTGAGCAATAACTTATTCACAGATAAGAAAACTTCTCCTCTTCTCTCTCTTTCTTTTTTGTTTTCCTTTTAAATATTGTATTTGGTTTGGGGGAAAATAGGCTTGATGAAAGAAAGAACAAAGAGAATACAGTTGACAAAGAATAAAATTGATCAAACAGAAAGTATAGGTTAGAGAATTTTACTCTTTAGGTGGATCCTTAATATTTAAAAAATAATTAGAAAGTAGAAGAAAAGATGAAAGCATCCAAATAAAATTCCTGATTAGTTGTTTTTTCTGACTGACATATTTTTTATCATGTCTTTGAGCTACAATAGTTATGCATCAGGAATAAGAAAGTTTTAGTCATAAAAATTATATAACATTTCTTCCAACCTTTGATCTGATGTTGCTCTTCACATGTGTGCCAGATAAGGTCCTTTGTATGCCAGATAAGGTCTTTGCTGTCTTGGGGAGCTTCCCCTCTCATATTCCAAAATATGTCCCTGATGCAGACTGCCAATCACATTCTCTCACCCCAAGGATGAGGCATGGTGCCGAACTGGGGTCATGCTCTACCTTCCCAGTCATGGAAATTAACCTAGGAATAGATGTGGGATGCAGGTGAATAGAGTACTTTTATGGAGTTTTTCTAACTGGAGCTGGCATGAAAGAGCTCTGTTCCTTGCTAGTTACAAGGCTATGAGAATATAAGCCCAGAGCTAACTGCAATAAGTTCCTGTCTCATGGAGATCACAGGCTCAAGACGATGAAGGCAGCAATCAGGAATAGGCAGAAGCATGTATATGTGTGTGTGCGTGTGCGAGTCAGACAGATGATGACAGACAGAGACAGACAGATAGAAATCCACTGATTCTGGGGCCAAATCTACTCTCCAATTTTTGATTTTTAGGACCAAATAAACTGCCCATTTGCAGAGTTAAAGTTGAATCTTTGTCATTTAACTGAAAGAGCCCCGACTAATAGCCAAAACTCAGAGTGCTAGGTAAACAGAATCTGTACAACATTTATTTTCCAGCTTCTATTATTCTGACATCTTTCCTGAAAGAAGATTTATACAAGAAACACTGAAGTCTCTTTGGCAAGTACATAAAAATTACATTACTCAACAAATGTAATACATACCTTTTTGGGGCCAGGTGTCATGCTAAGCACTAAAAATACTAAGGAGATGGGAGCAAGAAAGTGTCCTTTCCCCATGGCAGAGGCACACAGAAAAGCCAGTTACTGCAGAAGTGCGTAAGAAGGCTTCAGTAGATGCCTGTAAATGATGTGGGGACTCAACAGAGCAAGCAAAGTGCAAGTTCAGTCATGAACTTCGAGTATGTCTGGAAGATTGGCAGGATTCCGCCAAACAGAGAACAGAAAAAGGGGCACTTTGAGCAGAAACATCATAATTCAAGAGAAATCTATACTAATAAAAGGGTAATATGCAAATTGGTCAGGACACCCTCACAGTAATGACCAAACAGCAGGCTGCATGGGGCGACAAGGCCAGCAGGGGAGTTAGTGAGGGACGACCAAATGACTGAACAGCAGGCTTTGTAGGGTGACCAGGCCAGCAGGGGAGGCAGTGAGAGGCGACCAGGCTGGCAGAGGGGGACAGTGAGGGGTGACAGGGCCAGCAGGGGTGGCAGTTGGGGCAACCAGACCGGCATGTGGGGGGCAGTTAGGGGCTATCAGGATGGCAGGGGGGCAGTTAGGGGTGGTCAGGCAGGCAGGCAGGTGAGCAGTTAGGAGCCAGTGGTCCCGGATTGTGAGAGAGATATCCAACTGCCCGTTTAGGCCCAATCCCAGGGATTGGGCATCCCCTAAAGGGTCCTGGATTGGAGAGGGTGCAGGCTGGGCTGAGGGGACCCCCATGCACGAATTTTGTGCACCAGGCCTCTAGTGAAATATATAAGAATACATGCCATAATTGGAAAATAACAAAACATTTGATGTGATCACAGCATCATGTTGAGGAGCTGGGTCATGGTGAGAGATTAGATTAAACAATTAGAACTCTGATTTTAAGCAGTCTCAAATGTCATGCTAAGAAGTTAGGGCTTTATCTTAAAGGCTAGGAGAAGCCATCTGAAGTTCTCAACCAGATGAGTGGCATGATCAGATTTGTATATGAAAGTGTATAATGAACACTCATGCACCAATCACCCAATCAAAAATGACCAGTGAGGCTGGGCAACTTTTCATACAGTTAATTAAAATTTTCATTTCTTTTTCTAAGAATTTTCTGAAGATCAGTCCATTTTACCATAGAATTCTTGGCCTTTTTCATCACAATGTTATAAGAAGCTCTTTGTGTATGAGGGATAACTTTGTATTATATTTTAGTAGACCTTTCATGCTATACATTGCAATTTTTCTCAATTTGTCATTTGTGTTTTCTTTAGTAAATTCTTTATTGTTTAAAGTATTACATATGTCTCCTTTTCCCCCCATTGACTTCTCCCTGGCCACTCTCGCTCCACCCCCGCCCCCCTGCACCTGCCCTTACCCCCCTGGTGTCTGTGTCCATGGGTTAAGCTCATATGCATGCATACAAGTCCTTTGGTTGATCTCTTATCTTCCCTTCTCCCACCCTCCCCTGCCTTCCCTCTGAGGTTTGACAGTCTGTTTGATGCTTCTGTGTCTCTGGATCTATTTCAGATCATCACTTTATCTTGTTCATTATATTCCACAAATAAGTGGATCATGTGATATTTATCTTTCTCTGACTGGCTTATTTTGCTTAGCATAATGCTCTCCAGGTCCATCCATGCTGTTGCAAGTGGTAAGAGTTCCTTCTATTTTATAGTGGCATAGTACTCCATTGTGTAGATGTACCACAGTTTTTTAATCCACTTATCTGCTGATGGGCATTTGGGCTGTTTCCAAATCTTAGCCATTGTATTAGTAAATTGTGCTGCTATGAACATAGGAGTGCATATATCATTTCTGATTGGTGTTTCTGATTTCTTGGGATATATGCTTAGAAGTGGGATTACTGGGTCAAATAAAAGTCCCATTTTTAACTTTTTCAGGAAACTGCATACTGTTTTCTACAGTGGCTGCACAGTCTGCATTCTCAACAGCAGTGCATGAGGGTTCCTTTTTCTCCGTATCCTTGCCAGCACTTGTCATTTGTTGATTTATTAATGATAGCCATTCTGACAGGTGTGAGATGGTACCTCATTGTTGTTTTGATTTACATCTCTTGGATGATTAGTGACTTTGAGCACGTTTTTCTATGTCTCTTGGCCTTCTGTATGTCCACTTTCAAAAAGTGTCTATTTAGGTCCTTTGCCCATTTTTTGATTGGATTGTTTATCTTCCTTTAGTTAAGTTGTATGAGTCATTTGTGTTTTTACTTTGCTCATGGTATATTTTTACCATGAAAGAAACTTAAATTTTTATATAATAAAATGTATTAATCTTTTCTCTCATTGCTTCTAGATTTTGAGTCATATTTAGCAATTTTTTTCTATCCCAAGATTATAGAGTAATTCACAAATGTTTTTATGAACACATGCATGGTTTTTGTTTTGGGTAACCCCCCTACCCCCCGACTCCCTTGATTTAAATATCTGACCTGGTGGGAATTTATCCTTGTTTATATTGCAAGAAATGAATTCAATATTATTTTCCAGCACATGGCTATCCAGTCATCATAACAACATTGATTTAAAAGTCCATCTTTCCAAAAAAAAATTTCCCTAGTAATTTGAAATGCCACCTATATTGCATACTGATTTTCCACATGGGATTGCAGCTATTTCTGGATTTTCTATTTTTTCCATTGCTTTGTCTAATGTGCTAATATTAAACTGTTTAAATTATAGAGTGTTTATAGTACTTAAAAAAACCTGATAGGGCTTTTCTTCCCAGCCCTTAATTTAGGAAAAACTGACATTTTTTTGGTGTTGGCCTCTCTCTTTCTTTTCTAAAATTGGTATGTCTTTCCACTCACTAAGATACACATCTTTCAAAAGTAGCTTATCAAAGAGTTTTGCTCATATAAGTATTGTACATTTCTTGTTAACTTTATATCAAGGTATTCTCTTTTCTAAGACAAATGGAGTCTTATTTTCAATTATATATTCTAACTGGATTTTTAAAAATATATATGTGTGTGTATGTACATATAGAATGTACCATATAAGTATGTATATGTATGTATATACCTGTTATTAATTTTTAAATTTTAATTTTAAACCTGTGTCTTTATCAAATTGACTTATTAATTATTGTGTTTTGAATTTTTCAGATATATAATCACATATTCTCTTAAAAAATAAGTTTTAATCTCTTTGTTTCCTATTCATATTCCATAATTGCTTTCCATTGTCGAATTGCATTGGTTAGTATTTGCAATATATAATAAATATGATGAATATAGTAAATATCTTTGTTTCTGATTTTAGAGGAAAACAACATAATACTAAATATTAAACATTATAGTTTCCCCAGGTGTTGGGGATGTCATAAACATATTATAATATGTCAAGTAAGTTTATTGAGTTGTTTTTTTAATGTGAATGGGTATTAAATTTTTCTAGTGTATCTACTATATCTATGGAGATAATCATGTGATATTTTTCTTTTTAGTTCATTGATATAATGAATTATAATAATGAATTTCCTAATATTGGACCACCCTTACGATCTTCAAATAAAACTAACTTGGTATCCATTTTTTAAAAATGTGCTGTTGGATTATTTTCACTGATATTTTAAGATTTAGATTTATGTTTTAAAGAGAAACCTCTTGCATTTTTAACAGCTGTTTTGAAAGGAGGAGAGACTGGAGGATAACTGTGATAATCTAGGTGAGAAATTGCTGAGATAGGAGCTACTTGTAATTTCTGTTTCATGTCAGCCTTCCCCAGTACTCTACACTGCCTTCCTCATTGCTGTTTCTTGAGATCCCATTACATTTGGCAATATGTTCCTTAATGAATGAAAGAATAAAAACAAATAAATGAATAAATAGGGAGTAACTGGAAAGGATAAACTCAAGTGATATATACCAGGTAGAGTCAACAGGATGTAGGTATGAAATAAATGTGAGAGATTAGAGAGATTAAATTAGATGACGTTGTTGCTGTTAATTTAAGTAAGGAATTTAAGAAAGAAAATGATTTTGGGAGGTTAGGATATTGATTTGTTAGATTTGGATATATCATTTTAAAGTTTCTATAAGACATCTGAATAGAGCCATTCAATTGATATAGCTCTATTATCTAAAAAGAAGTCCTAGGTGGAATATTTATTAGGTCCTTACACTTTGCCAGATTCTGTGCTAAGTGCATTACATGAATTGCCTCATTCTTACTTAACAACAGATGTTAGGACTCTTATTATTCTTAAATTACAAGATAGAAAACTAAGACAATGAGGTTATTTATCAAGATCACCAAACCATTAAGTGTTCATAACCAGAGTTGGAACCTTGACAGTGTAATGCCAAAGGCTAAGTATAATCTCAATGTGCTGCTGGCATCAAGGATTTGGAGAGCAACCACTGTAGTCATTGTAGTTGAAACATTGGGAGTAAATTAAATGTTCAAGACGGTCCAGAGCAATAGTAGAGAGTGAGTAAAAAAATAAAAAATAAAAAGCTGAGAGCAAGAACATCAAAGAAGCAGGCATAAGAGAAACCCAGGGAAGAGACTGAGAAGGGGCAGGCAGAGAGATGGGGGGGGGGGGGGGATCAAGGAGAAAGTGCATGATGAAACCGAGGAAGAGAGAGTGATGGAGAATTCCAGTAGGAAGTTCAGTTTATTTTCCAAACCAGATCCTTTATTTTTTAAGTTCTAAAGTTTCTTAGGTCAATCAATTCCTATTGTTTTAATATTTACCAAAAATTAAAAGATATTTGGTGTATAGTACCACAGGATATCCACAGCTATCTTAATAAAATTAAATGTTAATGAAATTATCAAAGAGAAAAAAAATCCCCTTTATCATAAGGAAAAATCAGTATGTCAACTTAGGAAAATTATAAACTTATAAAGGTTCACATTTCATAGGCCTTAGTTTCTTAAGTATATTTAAAGCCATCAGTCAAAATAGAAACAATATGCAACTCCACAGAAGCAATTTGGTTAATTAAAACATAATCTCTAGCAGATTCGGAAATTCAATTTTTATAATAGAGGGACAACATTAAACACTGTGGTATAACAGTATTCTACCAGCTCAGGGTTGTTTTTCTTTTTTCCTCCCTGTACTCATCACTTGAAACTGCCATGTCAGGAATAAATAACCAACATGGTGACCAAATGAACAAACAATATATCAAAAGTATTTTTAATGCAATATAACTAGTTTATCATACCAGTAAGTATATTAGCTTTGGTTTGCAATCTTTATGTAATTTTCTTCTTTGTAAGATATAAGATCCATGAGGCTATTCATTTGGTCTTGGTTGAAAACACTTCAGCGCAACATTGCCATTCATCTTCATAGTCATTCAAATGCAATTGGTTAGCCAGTTTTGTGATCCCACTTTATATTTTATGGAGTTGATAAAATTCCAGAATAGCTTTCAAAACCATCCATCTTGTATATAGGTGAAAGCTTGAATCCTTCCACCTCTATGCAAGAAAACTATCATAGAAATCAGCCTCCCACCAAATGAATTCTTCCAAAGAAGGAAGAACAGAGATGATCAATCAGTAGAAGTTTATGTTTCTGCAACTCATAATTCTAAGGGATCTTATATCCAGTTTCCTTGCATGAAAGGATTGGTTGACTATGGTAACATCTGCCATCTAGTGCCTGACTTAAGCTACTACATAAGGAACTAGAAGTTTTATTTTTATGTTAATAATATGGAGGAAGGCAAAGTTTGGGATATTGTATTTTAGTTGCATTTTTAATATTGCCAACAAAGTAGGAAACATACAAATTTTTACTTAACAAGCTATTTTTAAGTGCAAAATTTGATCTAATAATAATTCAATCAACTAGTTGTAACGGTCACTTAGGCTTTTATATAGAGAGATACTTCACCTCTAAACTGACAGAATTAACTTTAATTAAATAGTCTCCATGCCAACAGCAATGATCAATTTTCTGTCTTCATCTAACACAATTCTCAGCAACAGTTGATGCAGTTGGCAGACCCCTCCATTCTTCAGGAATCATTTTCTCCACTTGACTTCCAGGACACCATATTCTCCTGGCAGGACAAGCTACGTAATTGGTGGGTCCAAGGCAAGATGAAAATGTGAGCCTCCTTGTTCAAAAAGTAAGGAAAAAAAGTTAAGGTACTATGCATAAAGCTTTTTTCTTTCTTCCACTGTCTCTCCCTCAACTTGTTATGATGTTTTCTTGTTTTCAGTGTTGTTCACAAGTAAAGAAAAACACTTAAATTAAAACTACAATCATAAAATTTACCGTTTACCTTTACATTGTGCAATGCCAGATTTAAATAGAAATATAAGAACATCTAACTCATAAATGACACAATTCCTATTTTGTAGCTCATAGATGCATATATATTTCATTCTTCAGAAGAGTGGAAATGCTGCACAAAACGAACTCAACTATTTTTATTTCACTTCTTTTTTTTAAAAAAAGCACCATATTTTTATTGATTACACAGAGGTAGGGTAAGGCAAAGAGAAATAGAAACATCAATGATGAGAGAGAATTATTGACCAGGTAACTCCTACAAGTCCCCCATTGGGTACTGAGCTACAACCTGGGCATGTGCCCTGACCAGGAATGAACTGTCATCTCTGGGTTCATAGGTCAATGTTCAACCACTGAGCCACGCCAGCCGGGCTCACTTCTTGACATGCACCCATGCTATCACTGCTCTCTATCTTTGGCTTATGAACACATGGGGAAGGACTGGAAGGAAAAGGACCTACGGGTTGCTCTATCTTTCCCGTTCCCTGTACGTTATCATTCTCAGTGCAAGTAGTTGGCTAATACAAGGAAGTCACGTAAAAGAAAGGATATGATCAGGTTTTGATTGTTCATGTTTCTTAGATCACCATTGCCTTCTTCCTTCTCTAAAAGCAAATTCTGGTTTGAACAGAAAGCACAGCCTCCTGAGATGGTCAGCACCGACACCACCGCTTGCTCTGCTGTGGGTGTAACATGCTGACCTGGCCTTGCGTTGAGTCTGTGTCACAGAGAACCCTACCTTGGTGGCTGCACTGGCGTTCTGTGTTCATGGGGCATCACGAAGGTGAATGGGTAGCAAGGAATGGAGGACACGCATTTTGCACATATCTTCCCTCCTCACTCTCGTCGCTTGCATGCTTCACTGCCCCATCAACTTCCCTTACAAAGCACAAACCCAAAGATAAAAATTGTTAAGAATTGATGGCAGTGGAGCAACCACGTGTGGGGCCTTTCTGAGTTTGAGGCGCTGTGTGGCTGCACATGCTGGTGGAGCCTTACTGCTCTCTGGGACTCCTCCTACATTGCTGGCGATGCCTTCCCACTCTTTCTCTACTAATAGTGTGATTTGGGTCACCCTGAAGGCTTCTATTATTTACTTCTTCCTTAAGTGGTGACATTCAGTCCCTGGGCTTCAAATACCATCTCTTTGGGGATTATATCCAAATTTAGACTTGCAGCCCTGACCTGTCCTCTGAGCTCAGGTTGTACCTAATCAAACTCGCTGCCTGGCCCTTCCAGGTGGGTGTATAAAGGTATTTTATATCTAACGCTCCACATCCCCCATACACTTCTGCCCCCTCTAGCCATCTTAACTCACTATTCACTCCATTACTTGGACACAGGAGTCTTCTCTGATTATTTTTTGTCAATTCCCCTAACTCTAAACAAAACATAGCTTAGCAATATATCTCGAATTCAACCACTTCTCTCACCGATGTAGGGAGAAATCTAAGACACTACTACTTATTTCCTGAAATGCTGCCATGACCTCCCAACCAAACTCCTTGCTTCTGTTTGTTCTCTGTGGTTCCTTCCCCACATGGCAGTCGAAATGACCTTTATTTCACGAACTCTCTGCTTACGTCTCTTTAATGGTTTCCCAGCACATTTTGAATAAAATCCAAACTCATCAAGTGATCTGATCACACCTGCCCTCCCGGCCTTCTGTCCTACCACACTCCTCTTGGCCCCTGTGTTCCAAAGAGCTTTGCCTTTTTGTTGCTCGAAACGTCCCCAACTCGGTCTCAGACATGGAGCCTCTATACTTGCTGTTCCCTCTGCCAAGAATCTCTCCTCACTCCCAATTTTCAAATTGGTCACCTCTTCAGGTCTTTTGGTTCTCTCTCCAGATGTTGTCTTCTCAAAGAGAACTTTCCTGCTCTTCTATCTAAGACAGCATCCTTGCCCTGCTCCCCCACCCTACACGCTCCATACCACTGTCCTGCTTTATGTTTTCCGGAGCACCTGTCAGAAATCGTATTCCTTATCCATTCGTTTACTTGTTGTTGTCTGTCACCCACTAGAATATAAACTCTAAGAGCACAGGAGCTTTTCCATTAACTGCTGTATCTCCAAGGCCTAAAACAGTGCCTGGAACACAGAAGGTGCTAAATATTTGTGGAATGAATGAGAGGATGCTTTATCTTCATATTCCTGGAAGCTAGCATAACACAATGTTTTACACAATTTAATTGCTCAATAGTGTGGAAGAAGAAAGGAAGGAAGGAGATTGGAAAAAAGTATCTAAATTTCTCAGTTTATTAGTTTTATATAAAGTAATTTAGTTCTAGCCTTATCCGGTTTGTCTCAGTGGATAGAGCGTTGGCCTATGGATTGAAAGGTCCCAGGTTCGATTTTGCTCAAGGGCAAGTACCTCAGTTGCAGGATTGATCCCCGACGCTGGTCGTGGCTTGTGCAAAGCTAACCAATCAATGTGTCTCTCTCACATCAATGTTTTGATCTCTCTGTCTTTCTCCCTTCCACTCTCTCTAAAAGTAAATTGAAAAATATCCTCAGGTGAGGATTAACAAATAATAATAATAATAATTTAGTTCTATGTGATTAGCATCTAAAATTATTTTAAAGATAGATGAATTCCACTGACATACTTAAATGCAAAATTTAAAAATATATATTTTACTAATAAAGTTCAAAACTGCTTTTTATTGGAGGACAAATAAGATTAGAGCTTAAATTGAAAAAATTTTTAAAGTTGTTATTCTTTTACTTTCAACTCTGATTTACATTACTAACAAGGTACATAGACAAAATATTTAATCCTCTATTTAGTTGTAATAATATCACAAGCAAAGGTCAAAATGAGATATGAAATATGCTTTGTTTACAGATGACTGATTGCCTGATGAATATCTAAATGACATTTCATTATCTTTGTTGATTAACATGACATTGTACATGAAAATTGGTAAAATATAATTTCTATAACTCTATTTATGCTCAGTGAATCTGCATGTCTTTTATTTTTAATTCAGGATACATACACTTAATCAAATAGCTGTTTTATTCTGTATAAACTCAGAGATCTGGAAAGTAGATATAGGAACTCACCATAGATTAGTAAGTTGGTAGATATAGCTAAATGACTATAGCTCTAATAATATTGTTTTTACTTGTTTGTTTCTCCTATAGCAGTTGCTTTCTGAACCACCACTCCATATTGAATTACATCTTCTGCAATGGTCACCTCCTTTTGGGTTCAGTTCAATAAACATTTATTAAATATCTCACATCTGTAGCAAGAACTATGCAAAGACTCAGGAATATCATCATGAATAAAACCTATTTTGCTTTCTGTGGCTCAGGGCCTACTAGGAAAAGTAACAAATCCATTCTTACTTGAAAAATATTACAACATGGGGATACAATAAATATATGCATAAACTAATAAGGGAGCAATGCAGACTAAATTGTCTTGAAGGACAATTAGGACAGAGTTAGGCAAAGAGTTAAGGCATAGGGAGAGTGTTACAGAAAGGGAAACAGAATGAGACAAAACACATATGCCTTGGAAATAATAAAAATGTTCAAAATAGGTAAGCATGAGCATTAGGTAAATCCCTGTAGGTGGAGAAGGAACAGGGATAGTGGTAAGGGATGAGGTTTTGAGGTAGACATTACCCACAACACGGATACCTTTGTGTACCATGCTGAAGATCTTAGGCATCACCCTGTGAGCAATGGGGAGCCACTAATGTGTTTGAAGCAAGGGATAATATAGAATCCAGCTGTCACACAGAGCTGTGTTTCTCATACTTAAAAGTTCATACAAATTACTCGGGGATCTTCTTAACCGTGAATCCTGATTCAGTACCTCTGGTGGGTCCTGCATTTCCAGCAAGCTCCCAGGTGACTTGCTGGCTGGATGCTGGCAAGTTTCCAAGTGGCATGTTTACTGGTCTGTGGATCATACTTTGAGTAACAACATTTTAGAGAACTGTCATCTGGGAGTGAGTATCTAATGCAGTGATGGCGAACCTTTTGAGCTCGGCGTGCCAGCATTTTGAAAAACCCTAACTTAACTCTGGTGCCGTGTCACATATAGAAATTTTTTGATATTTGCAACCATAGTAAAACAAAGACTCATATTTTTGATATTTATTTTATATATTTAAATGCCATTTAACAAAGAAAAATCAACCAAGAAAATGAGTTCGCGCGTCACCTCTGACATGCGTGTCATAGGTTGACCATCACTGAATTCTAATGGGACAAACATGATGGCAGGAACACCAAGGAAACTATTGTAGCAATTTAGATGAGAGATGATGAGGGCATAGGGCAAAGTGGTGGTCACTAAAGATATTTTGAGAGTAAACTGAAATAAATTTTGTTAACACTTTTAATGAAAACAAATTTGAAACATACAAAAAGGTTTAAAGCTTTGTACAGTGAGCATCCCTAACCACCACACAATTTTATAATTAACTCATTATTTTTGTTTTATTACATACCTACCCATCTATTTATCTCTCAATTTATTCATCTATTCATCTTTTTTATGCATTTCAATGAAAGTTGCAGATATCATTACCCTTTCAAGCAATGAAACACATTTAAGATTGATTGAAAATGTGTGTACAGGAGCGTGGGTTGCTTGAGGAGGAGGAATGTAGAAATAAGTTTATGGGGTGAACTTGGAGAGGTTATATTGAGTTTGACCCAATAAGACTAAGTTAGAGATATCAATGTAATACATGAGTTATGTATATATGCATGTAATGTCGGTAGCTTTAGTTAGATTTCACAGTTAATGATCTAGACTGAGAATCATTAGTTGGTAGTTAAAATGAAAGTAATAGATGAGAGTGCTCAGACAGAGAATGTCTAAAGAGAAGAGATCAAGGACAATATATCTTGATAAAAATGACATTTAAGGCATGTACAGAGAGTAAGAGATAAAATAGAATAGGAAGAATTAGGGAGGCAAAAGAGAATTAGCAGGGGAGGGTGGCAGAAAAAATTTCCTTGCATGGGAATATTGTGGTTTTAAAAATGCTGACACTTTGCATCTATGATCTAATATACTATATATCATATTACATTTGTACGTTTATATTTTAAAATGCTGATGTTACACTTTGAGGACTCAATCCAAACTTCACACTGCTTTATCTACACACCAGTGGAAGTAGAGAACTATTCATAGAAAAGGACTACATTAAGTCACTTTTGCAATTCTTACTGAAATGTAATCAAATGTTCCTTTTTTTTTTTTTTTACTCTCAGTGGGGATGGCAACTAACTGCTCCCACTCCCAATCCTCCCTTCTCAGGTCAGGAGTCCTTTTCTTTCAAAGGTCAGTCATTGACCTCCTGCACATATGTTCACAACATGGTGAAAAGTGACTGCCAATTAACTTTAGACTCTTAGGGCTTTGGATGTGCTGAGAATAAAGAAGTTATATTTTTACTTTCGATTTAAGAAGAAACATAAAAATTCATCCAATAAATTATTTTTAAATATTATATTTTAGTTTCGTATTATGGCTATTTAAAGGAGAAAGAGTTCAAGAGGGGACACAGGAAAGAATCTTGGATGACAGAAAGGAAAAAATGGGGTAAATCAAGCAAAAGAACTAAAAAGAAAAAATAAAGAGGAAAATCTACATCTTCACAGAGGAATACATTTGTGTTTCTTGGAGAACTATGTGTTATCTAAAGAAATATAAAGTTTTTTTATCGAGGGTCAGATAGATAACATTTTTGGCTTTGTTGTCTCGCAACTTCTACTCGGTTCTGCTGGTGAAGCACAAAAGCTGCCACGGGCGGTACATCAAAAAATGCACGTAGGATATTGTCAAATGCTTTTTACAAATCTTTTGATTTCACCACGTGACCTGCACTCTTTGCCCTGGTTAGAGAGAAGAAGGAAGAGGGAGAGAGAGAAATGTGACACATTGGTCATCTGCCTCCTGCATGCCCCCTACTGGGGATCAAACCCCAAAACCCAGGCATATGCCCTGACTGGGAACTGAACCGGCAACCTCTTGGTGCACAGGACAATGCCCAACCCACTGAGCCACACCGGCCTGGGCATTTATTCAACATATTCATGCTGTCAAAGGTTGCCATTAGAAAATGGAGTGAACAATAGCATGGTCTTTGAAGAAAACAAGAATAAATTATTTTTAATATAAGTATAACTTGATTTTTGTTTGGTCTTTATTATAATTCTTTTTAATCACTTCTCTCTGGGCTGTCAGGCTATATGGCAATTTCAGTTAATTAAAATGATTTCAGAGTCAATAAAATTACTTGATGCCTTTAGACTTCTTTCTACCAGACTAGATATCTCACATTAAAACATAAATCAAGGTAGTTGTCTAGGGCATCCAATCCAATAAAGTCAGAAATGGAGTCTTATTGTTAGAAATTGTCAATGTCCATTTGACAGTGTTTTCACTGGTAATGGCAGGTTAACTGACTTCACATGGAAAAGTAACAAGAACATTATAAGTTTCCAGGAATAAGCTGTTTTTAAAGTTTATGTGATATATGCTAGCATCAGTATAGTAACAAAAATTTGGAGATTAAAACTAGAGTGAAATAAAATAAGTATAGAATACACAGTGGCTTTATTAAATGTTGAACATTTATTAATCTCCTTTTCCCTGAAGAAGCAATTCATTATGACTGGGAAATATCAATAATTTTAACGGCCTTTGCAAAATAACGTAGAACCCTTGCAATACTATATCGTTTTTTGGTGAATAAAAATTTTAAAAGTAAATTTCATTGGCATTTTGTTAGCTGCCTTTTCTACTGTAGAAAGAAAAATCTTTAGAACCTATCAGTTAGTCTAAACAAGGTGATGTATGTATGAGAAAAATGTTACGTTTCGCAGAATCAGCAGTACTGTTACATGAGACTTATGGCAACCCTGAATATCACTTAGTTTATTCTCTTGTACCTTTTATCAGAACCATCTTGTACTCATATTTTAGGAGCCCTGAGTTGAGCTGTTAAATCACCCCATTATTTATCTGAAAATAAGAAAGTCTTCCTTCATAGTTCACATAAGTCCTTTGTGTACAGATGATGTTATCATATCAAAGCACATGAGTTATATTAGTATGACACACCCTATGACCTGCTTTGAGATTCAAGATTATAAATCTACTGAATAAATAGGCCGTTCCTACTCCTTTATGCATACTCTGGTGGCCAGATTACTTCTCTAGAACGGACCCCGGAGCAGTGACTCCGAAAGACCCTTAGCCTGGTCCACAAGTTAGTGTCAGCAAAGGCAAGGGCCAACAAGGAAACATAAACAATAACTTAGTAGAGTTTTACAAAGAGACGTTTTGTTAATTTAAAGAAATAGTCTTTATTTTAAGATAGTATTTTTTTCTATTTGGATTAGCTAATATATCTTTTCATTTTAGAAATGATAATGATAGCATATAGTATTTTTCTTGTTTTTGCTTTCAGTTACCTTATTTGAAAAAATAAAAAACAATTAATTAAAAAAAATTGGTGGACCCTGGCTGGGTAGGTCAGTTGGGTTAGAGCTTCTTATCAACATGTCAAGGTTGCAGGTTCAATCCCTGGTCAGGGCACATACAAGAATCAACCAACGAAGGCCTAAATAAGTAGAATAACAAATCTCTCTCTCTCTCTCTCTCTCTCTCTCTCTCTCACACACACACACACACACACACACACCAAGGAGTTGGCAGTCTGCAACCCAGAGGAAGGCTCTGCCAGAACCAACCACACTGGCATGTCCAACTTCCAGCCTCTTAACAGCTGGTATGAGAGGCAGACTATTCCCACTGCCCTGCTGTTGGAATACCACTGGTGGCCTGAGCCCAGAGGAAGGAGATGGAGAATTCAGAGCAAGAAATAGAACAAGGAGAGCACTAGTCTAGGAGGCTCCTCAGGGAAATGAAGATGCTGGAAAACCTATGAAGAATTCAAGTGAAGTGGTGTGTAAGAACACCAAAGAAGATTTGCCTGCTGGACTGAGAAAATAAAATAAAAATCATGATCTTTTAATCTAAAAGTTTTGTAGAAAAATGGAAGAGTGGTTATTAAAATCTGAATTGGAAGATCAAGAGCAGGTAGAGAAATTTGCAGAGAAGGAAATCATGGAGCAAGCAAGCAAATGTGTGCATAGATCCATGAGACCTACTATATGGGCAATAGCAGTTCCAGCAGGAGCAAAGAACAGATGGAGAGCTTATTTATAAACAAAAAACAAAAAGAAACGTATCTGAGCTGATGAAAGAATAAGTCTAAAGAAACCTGTATCCTCAGAATTTTTATTCTGAGTATTAGGCACTGTTGGAAAGTCACATAACTCAGCATATCCTGCTGCAATACCTGAAATTAAGGTGCAAAGAGAAAAATCCTATAAACTTCAAGATAAAAAAAATGATACAAAGAAAAATGAATCAGACTGTCATTTGAACTGTATTTTGCAACACAGCACACTAGAAGGTAGTGGATTAATGTCAATATATACTTCCAAGAGAAAGGTCTGGGCATGAAGAATCTTTTATGCATCCAAAATATTATTCACTTGCCAGAGTAAAAAAATGAAATTTACGGACTTGCAATAAAGTCAGAGAAAGTACCATTATATGCCATGTGAATAAAATAACTGAGAAGGAACTCTAAACAGACAGATCCCAGAGTGATAAGTAATGGACAACGATGGAACGAATGGGAATACATAATGTAAATACTAAATGAAGATTCTGATGTGTATGAGGCCTTCTCCTTGGAAAATAATCTACTAGTAAAAGTGTCACACTGTCCTCGTATACTTCGGTTGAGGGAAAGTAAAAACATTTGAACGGTCTTATATGCATGTCCTGGGATCTGTATAGGGTCCCATGCTCAGAAGGGCTTTATGCTTAATTGTATGCTCTGCTTTGCTGTCTTGAAATTATTAATAATTGGGAACAAGAGGTCTTGCACTGTCATTTTGCAATGGGGCCCAAAAATTACATAGCTTGTCTTGAATAGAGGTCATTCACTGATTACGCTTAAATCCTGATTGACCACATTTAAATCCAGAAGATTCTGAGTTACTTGGAGTGGAAAGAGTAAGAAGAATTTTTTTTTTCCTGGTCAGAAATGGTGGCTAAAAACTTGAATAAATTGAGAAACAAGGAAAAAAAGTTAGATGTTTGTACACCACCTTCTATAAAGTTTATAGCTGATAGCATGCAAGGTATTTGAAGGCAGAGGCTATAAATTCCTCCTCTGTGTATCCTCACGGAACTTCTCACAGAGAAGCCAAATGAAGGTGGAATGAGAAAAAAGAAATAAAAACAACGGCAAACATGATGGTTTTCCCAAGATATCTTGGAACAAGATGCCAAATATCTTATTTTGAGATGAGGGGATGAGGACACATTTGTAATACCTTAACCAATAAAGAAATTAAAAAAAAAAAGATTTCCCAAATGTATTGTTTCCTGAAGCAGTTCAGACTGTGGAAGTATTTAAACACTTATGAAGTGAGTGTTTCCGGGAGGAGACACTTTTGGCAAAAAACAATTCCTCAGTCCTCCAAAACACAGCTAACATTTCTCTCTTTCAGGGAAAGGAAATATGCAAGTCCCAGGTCTAGAGGACTTTAATTTTATCAGCTCATGATGTTAAAAATCCACCAGGCTGACTATACCCAGAGCAGGCACACTGAGCAGACTTGTTGGACCAATAACTGAGTACACAATATAATGTGATATTCTCTCCGTTTTCTGTGAAAAGTTGTAAAACTTTGCATTTTAAAAAACCTATTATTTCTTTCCTGTGCTGAACAAGGCAGCATTCCCTGTCTGCAATTCTAAGAAGTTTTATTGGAGCAAGGTTCAAGCACGAATTAGGTAACTTCCCTTTTGCTCCTTCTGCTGGTTCTGAAACAACAGGAAAAAAAAAAAAATAACACAACAGCCGAAACCGGTTTGGCTCCGTGGATAGAGTGTCGGCCTGCGGACTGAAAGGTCCCAGGTTCGATTCCGGTCAAGGGCATGTACCTGGGTTGCGTGCACATCTCCAGTAGGAGATGTGCAGGAGGCAGCTGATCGATGTTTCTCTCTCATCGATGTTTCTAACTCTCTATCTCTCTCCCTTTCTCTCTGTAAAAAATCAATAAAATATATTAAAAACAAAAAACAAAAAAAAACAAACTACCTGTAAATACTGAGGGATATGTTGCACCAATACAATTTCATCTAAACCTAAGCCTCTCAAGAAATAATGGAACTGAGGACAGCGAACTTTTTTTTTTTTAAATATATTTTATTGATTTTTTACAGAGAGGAAGGGAGAGAGAGATAGAGAGTTAGAAACATCGATGAGAGAGAGACATCGATCAGCTGCCTCCTGCACATCTCCTACTGGGGATGTGTCGGCAACCCAGGTACATGCCCTTGACCGGAATCGAACCCAGGACCTTTCAGTCTGCAGGCTGACGCTCTATCCACTGAGCCAAACTGGTTTTGGCGGTGACAGACAGCGAACTTTTTAAGGGATGCTATGGATGTCTGTTCCCGCTGCTGTCATTTATGTTTCCACAGTCAAGGTTCCGTGAAACCGCAGTGTAGGCAACTCCCTGGAAGCAATGTTCGCTGTCACTCTGTTCCAGGAGCACAGAGATTCCTTTGATGAGGCTGGTAACGATGCCTCCTGATGGGCCAGGTTGCTAGGTTACACCTTGTTTCCTTGGTCACGGTGACTACATGGAAGACCCTCAGAAGAGACTGCAGATTCTTGATGGGACAGCTCTCATATGCCCTCCTGGAAACGGGATGAGAAATGTCTTCAGAAAAATAGCTTTATGAAGGCCACAGGAACGTTTGGCACCAGCAAGACATGTCAGAAAGGTAAGAAAATGAAATTTGAAAAGTCACCTGCCTTTCTCTCACATTACCTGAGAGGAAGCAAACCAACCAGGAAAGATAGCATTACCAGGTTAAGTTTCATTTAAAAATGTCAAGCCATGCAGCCTGTGTTACTGATGATGGTTGTTTTGAGAAAGAAGCAAACCATCCTGCCACCCTCTCCCCAGTACCGAGCAACTGGCTACAAATGCAATGCGATTTCTGTGACCATGGTTAATAAGAGAAGGAGGTGGACTGTTATAGTAATGCTGTGTCTACAGATACACAGGGCCTTCAAAGGAACTTATGTGAATTTCAGGAGAAAAATAAGCAAAACAGCCCAAAGAAAAAAATTGATTAGTTAATATCTATTTTTATTATATAATACTAGAGGCCCGGTGCACAAAAATTTGTGCACTCAGAGGGGAGGGGACGAGGTCCCTCAGCCCTGCCTGTGCCCTCTCACAGTCTGGGACCACTCAGGGGATGACCACCTGCTGGCTTAGGCCCACTCCCCGGAGGATTGGGCCTAAGATGGCAATCAGACATCCCTCTGGCAGCCCAGGAGCCCTCGGGGGATGTCCACTTG
>NW_006298623.1:857489-873315 GCF_000327345.1 Myotis davidii
GGCCGGCAGCGGCAGGTGGGGAACCTTGGCTTCCTCCATCACTGGAGCAAGCAAGCCTGCTGTTCACTTCAGCTGCCTGGCTGCCGGCTGCCATCTTGGTTGGCAGTTAATTTGCATATCGCCCTGATTAGCCAATGGGAAGGGTAGCGAAGTTACAGTTAATTACCATGTTTGTCTACTATTAGATAGGACTAGTGGCCCAGTGCACAAAACTTGTGAAGGGGCGGCGGGGGGGGGCTGTCCCTCAGTCCCGCCTGCATCCTCTCCAATCTGGGACCCCTCAAAGGATGTCCTACTGCTGTTTTACAGGGATTGGGCCTAACCCTACAGTTGGACACCCCTCCCACAATCCGGGACTGCTGGCTCCTAACCACTCCCCTGCCTGCCTGCCTGCCTGATTACCCCTAACTGTTCTGCCTGCTGGCCTGCTCGCCCCCAAATGCCCTCCGCCAGCCTGATCCCCCCAACTGCCCCCTGTGCCAGCCTGCTCGCCCCCACCTGCCCCCCCTGCTGGCCTGCTTGTCCCCACCTTCCCTCCCCACTGGCCTGCTTGCCCCCAACTGCCTCCCTTCTGGCCTTCTCACTCCAAATTGCCCCCCAACCCCCGCTGTCCTGATCACCTCCAAGTGACCCTCACTGATGGCCTGCTTGCCCCCCACTGGCCCCCCTGCTGGTATGCTTTCCCCCAACGGCCCAGCCCCTCATCAGCCTGATCACCCATAACTGCCTTCCCCTCTTGGCCTCTAACTGCCTCTACCTCGGCCCCACCACCATGGCTTTGTCCAGAAGAATGTCTGGAAGATCTCCCAGTCTAATTAGCATATTATCCTTTTATTAGTATAGATAGAGGCCTGGTGCATGGGTGGGGGCCGGCTGGTTTGCCCTGCAGGGTGTCCCGGATCAGGGTGGGGGGCCCACTGGGGTGCCTGGCCAGTCTGGGTGAGGGACTGAGGGCTGTTTTCAGGCTGGTGGGTGACTGAAGCTCCCAGCCTCTCCTTTTTTCCTTTTATTTTTTTTTCCAGCACCTCCTTGAGCAGAAGCCAGGACAGGCTGGAAGCAGGTATCTGGATTTATCTTCTATATTTGAAACTTTGTAGCCTTGAGCGGAGCCCAGGGCTGGCCAGTGTAGGCGGGAAGCTTGACTTTCTCCATCACCGGGGGCAACTCAAGCCTCCTGCTCACTCCAGCTCCATGGCCGCCACCATCTTAGTTAGGTTACTTTGCATACTCCTCCTGATTGGCTGGTGGGTGTAGCAGAGTGGTGGAGTGATGGTTAATTTGCATGTTTCTCTTTTATTAGTGTAGGTTAGTTAATATCTATTAGTTAAGTTTAAATGAAATTACTACCACAAAAATAGGGCTTTGACTAGCTCATTAAGGCCACAAATCAGATTAAAGGAAGAGGCCAAAACCCAATCCTGTTTCCTCATTCCTAAATTTCATAGCTATTTCATAAATGTTTCGTAAAGCATGCTGATAGACCATATACAATTAAAGGGATTGTACATTTATTAACTGTTTTTGTCTTTATATTGATGAATAACATTGCTCTCAATTTTAAAAAAATGAGACTTGTACCTTTAGTTTTAAGGACTAAATACATTGTGGTTTCATATTTATAGTTTTCATTTACTGCCTATAGTTAAGAGAAGAATCATGCATAGGCAAGGGTTTGGAGGACAAAGCAGTTCTATTACAGAAATTCTATTTTTGCTAGCAAACTGTGTAGATCTCAAGCAGTGTCTAGATTTTATGTTAATTTTAATGCTAAAAATTGTGCCATAATTTGGAGAAATGGACATGTAAACATTTCTAAATGGGTAGAAGTTCTGTGAAGAATTATAAACTTTATTTTCCCCCACTTACTAACACCCTTTAATATGCTATACCAAGAACAGGCTTATTTGTGAGCTCTATATAAAATGATCTTTAATATAATTATTATTGTTAAATATTAAACTTGTCAATATAAAATTACTTTAGAGAGTGCATAAAAAATGATGCCCAGACTACAACTTAAACCTTAATCTTCATACTTTGAAGGGGGAGGGAAGGAAAGAAAAGAAAAGAAGTTTTTTTAGTGCCAGTATTTTTGTTCAATCACATTTCTGAACACCAAACAAACAAACAAGAATCTCATACATACCATCTTTTTAATATGCAGTCAATTTCCTTTGGGATTTCATGATTTTACCTGTTCACAAGTTCTATCACATATTATCCTTTAGTATCTATATTTTTCTTCTCTTGTAGTGTTTGTTGTATGTGGTTGAATTTTCAAAGTTGTAACAACATTAAGAATAATAAAACAGTCCTCAAGTACTGAAAATTTTTATGCTTAACATAAGTTTCTACAAACTTCTAAATATAGTCTTGTAGAGGGAGCATAGCAGTAACTCAGTCTCTTTATCTTTATTGTTTTTGGTATTTGAACATATCTTTTGCTTCATAAATGCCAGCAAACCTACTAATAGTTACTGAAGTTTAATAGATGTTTGTTCTTTTACTTTTGTTGTACTTTAATTTGGACATCTATTTTTGTGTTTATAGGAATGTGCATGGGTCTGGTGCAACACAGACATATAAAATTTATAATAACACAATTTAACATAAGATTAAAATCTGATTTATTAGGATGGGGTAGAAAAATAGTTCTAGTGTGATTTTTGAAATTATAATGTATTATTTTATGGGTTTAGAATCAGCAATCTAAATAATTTAAGATATATCCGTTAAAACTCTAGGCTTTTGGAACTGAAATACTTTTGGACATAGTTTTTCAGAAAAGCTCATTCTTATATTACTATTTACTCAATTTATGGATTTAGTTCCAGGAACTCAGTTTAGAGTCATCATAAATTTAAACATAATAGTCTTCAAATTTAAAAACCTATTACACCTAATTTCCCATTTCAGAAACTATCAAATTATAATACCAAATTTCTTCCTGATTTTATAAGAACTCCATTCAAAGGACTTTCTATTATCTCATTGTCATTTTTAGCGTGTAGATGGCATAATCATCACTCATTTTACAAATGAATAAAACATAGCCATAGAAAGAACAGAGATTCTGGTTATCAAAAATAAAGAGACTGGTCAGAGAAATCAAAGAGGCTGTTTTGATATCTCCTTTCACCCAATTTGAATGTACTAGACTCCTTGGGAATGTTCTTCTAGCCTTCATATCAAAAGTACATGTTTTTAGCAAGACCCCATAAGATTTGAGAGCCAAGCTTAATATTTTAGAGGGAAAAAGAGGGGTTCAAAGATATGGGGGAAAGTTTGCTAACTGAAAAATACGATTGAACTCCTCCTTCCTCCCTCAAAACAATGCTCTCATGATGCAACACTAAATATAAATGGACTGTTTAGCCACCAAGGCACATACAATCCAGTTTGGACAATCCTCAATCCCTGAGAAGGCCTTCCTGGCCTCCTGTGTGCCCAGCACTGCCTACTTCAGTTCAAGAGCTGGCTTCCCTTCAGAAACCAGGCCATCCGCCATCTCCTCCACGCGCCTTACAAAGTTACATAATCACCAAGTTGACACTTTAATTAAACAGATAGCACCCCTTGCAGCCGGCAATTTATGAGGCTTATAAATTTGTGATTGTAAAGGACACTGCAATCTTCTGACAAGAGGGGCTCATGAATTGATGGTCTATTATTGCCGCCTTCATCCCGCAGTCTCAGCTCACCTGATTCCTTCTTGTTGGCCCGTCCACATGTTTTAAAACCAAGAATAGATGGCCAGTTCTGATAAAGTTACCTATTTTAAAGACACTATAAATCACCGCTGACGAACGCTGTACGATTGTAGCTGAGGCATCTTCTCTGTGGCAGTTTTATATGAGAGCATTAATAATATTAATTCCTCTTTCATAAGAGTTTGGATTTGTCATTTATGAGAACTGTGTTCACTGCAGGCGGAAAGATTAAAAATGAGTAAACCAATATACCAAGTAAACTGCTCATGTCTGTTTTCATTTTCTTTTTGGGGAGGGAAAGTAAGAGAGGGTTTTAAAAACAGCTTGTTGTATGGTGTTCTCATAGATTCTACTGAAGGCTTACCTTTTGTTTTCTGAAAATAATAACTGCTCAGATTGATGTGTCCTACTAACTAGTGCAATTATTTATACATACTTAAGTGGAACAATTAGAATTAGAAAAATCAATAGTAATGATTTTCCTTAATAACTGCACCCTGATGATGATACAGCTTTATAGTTTTTAAAGAATCCCAGTAGCTTATCTGAATCTTATTCGAATTCTAGTGGTAAAAACACACACACACACACACACACAAAAAAAACTTGATCATTTACATTTACTCCTGTCACATGGGTAAGTTATGTCACCTCTCTTGTGCCTCAGTTTCTTCATCTATAAAATCAAAGCAATGATTTTACCTACTTCATTAGGTGATTTCAATGATTAAATGAGATAATCCATGTAAAGCTCTTAGTACATTGCCTAGCACTGAGCAAGTGCTCAATGGATGTTAACAAAATGATTGTAGTGGTGGTAGCTGTCATCACTGCAATGCTACAAAACGAAAACAAAAGCAAAAAATCCTATCACTCAGGCAGAGTCCACATCATCGTCTGAATAGTAAAGAAAAGGAACTGCTAAGTGCCTGCCCAAGGTCACAGCAGTAGCTGTCCCTTAGATTTCAAGGACTCACAGATCTTGCCATTTTTATTTCATTGGTGTGCACAGTTAAGGCCCTTGGAGATGGAGTAGGATTTGGGGTTACTTATATAACCTGGAGGGTGCCCTATCTTTTTTTTTCTTTTTTAAAATAAGGAATCCCCAAAAAGGCAAGCCGATGAAAAATTTTACATGGGATTTGTGATAAAAGTAACAGAACAATAATTTTGAAAGTTTTTGCCACACAATCCCAGCACACTGCCTTACACCATTGCACTCTGGTGTGGTGCTCAGGGGGAATATAAAAAGGTGAGAAATCTGGACTCTGGGGCCTACGAAGAGATTTCATGTTGGAAGACAATCTGACTAGTCATTTATTGATTAGAATCTTCTCAGGTAATCTCTTTAGCTGAAACTCTTGACCAGTCTTTAATCATCCATGGGTGAGCGGGGAAAGATAGACAGACAGAGGGAAGTAGCAGGGATTATAGCTGTTTATTATGTTACCAAATTTTTAATTACCTTCAGGATAATAGCATAAAGAGTTCTAGTGTAGACTAAAAAATTATCGAATGTAAACTAAGATGATAAAAGAATTTTGTTACTTTTAACTTAATTTCACCTTGAAGCTGTGTGTTTAGTCTCATAGCATTACGCAAGAAAAGCATGGTAAAAACCCAACCATCTTCTTTCTCATCAAATATTTTAATTATGTGAACTTATTGTTTCCCCTGTGCCCTGCTTTGAGGAGATTATATAAGCAAAATAAGACCATTTCTCACACTTTAGATTAAAAAACAAGAGGGGGGAGACTGCCAACTTTTTCTATTAACTCAACCTCTCACTGTGTGACCATCACTGGAATTTAGGATCACAAGACACCAGTCACTGGAAGAAAAATTCAGTGTGTTCATTTTCCTTGTCTTTCTGATTTTGTTTTGGTATAAAATGGCTACCATATTTTCATAAAGACAAGTGAACCCAAAAAATCCAGTTAAACTTCCATCCTGTGTTCACCCCCTGATATTTTTTCCCCATTTTTTTCTCCCTGATTGTTGGCCCAAACTCTAGTTATGGGTGACAGGATTTACCTGCTTCAAGAATTATACATTTTGCATAATTTGACATTGTTCTCCTAGTGTTTGTTAATTTGTTTCTATGGCAAGATACTCTTTAGTAATTTCAACATACAATATAAAGAATTGCTCAAGTAGGAAAGATATGAGAGGCGTATATTTTCTTACTTTTTTCACATAAGACCACATTCTTTATCATTTATTTAATAGTAGATGGAAGGATAGTTTTCTCCTTGATAATTAGGGCGTAGTTGTTGTTTTCTTTTTAATGCACAGTAATGTTATTTTTAGAATATAATGTAATGGCTACACTCTTCTACTCTACCAGCTCAATTAATATATTGTAGTGCATGAAGGCAACTTTGATATATAAGAGATGTGTAGTTTCTTGTAAGCAAAATTGCTATAAGGGTATAATAACTATACCATAAAATATAAAATGCTATCTCTTAAGAATCTTAGAGCCTAAAAGTTGATCTATTAGGAGTAAAATGGAGCCAGAAATAAATATATGATTTCTAGTTTTATTTAGCAAAAAAAAGGTATATTGAGATATTATTTTTAAATTGGCTTAAATAGTATAAAGAACCAATCACAGAAAACTTACTATCATTGCTAAAGAGAAATGGATAACATGTAAAAATAACCATGAATACTTATCAGGAGAATTCATACAGGAGAGCAGAAAAGACATTTTATATCACAGGGGTACAAAAATGGGAATTCAGAGGGCACTGGATTAAGTGAAATGGTTCAGTAGTATTTCAAAAAGAGTAATAATGATTAAAGAACCTGACTTTTCCATTTGTTTGCCACTAATTTGAGAATATGTGAGAGATTTGGGGAAAACTTCTGGGAGAATTTAAGGCCCAAATTAATAGGAAACCAATAAGGAGTTTATATGTGCTTGTTAGTGCCTCATGTCGCTGTAGCCCCTCCAGAATGATACTCCGTTATGAGCGCTGACCTCCTTCTTCATATCTCATAAACAAGTGTGAGTATAAGACATGCAGTCTACGTAGATACCCTAACCTTTGAGAAGAATTTATCTTAAGTGACTGTTAACCATAAAAATGTGCTTGGGACTATGATAAGATGTAAAAGTCCTTGAGATCCAGCTAAATTCCTAAGGTATCATGTATTTCTTCTCCAAATGGAAACATTGGTGCTTATAGTTTACTAGAGGCCTGATGCATGAAATTTGTGGAAGAGTAGGCCTTCCTTCCCCCAGCTGCTGGCACTGGCTTCCCTCTGGCACCCAGGACCTGGGCTTCCCTCACAGCCCCAGCTTCATTCCAAAGGTCATCTGCAAGGATGTCCAGAAGGACGTCTGGTCTAATTAGCATATTATGTTTTTATTATTATAGATTGTTATTATCTTATGAAAAAGCATTTACATTTAAAAACTTTTAAAGAAATATACAAATATTTTAAGCATTTTCTTTCACACAGCTCTTTAGGTCGAAACACAACAGTCAGAAGATTAGTCCTTCTAACTCATCTCACTTCTCTAATCTGAGCGAGTCACACATATGAACAGCTCGGCCGAGGATCAGAACAGTTCTCATGTTCGGATTCTGGAATACCATCCCAGGTAAATATTTTCAACGAGCCCTTTACCTATTGATAAGTTTATAAAATTAACTTTATCTTATATGCCACACTTTTGAATAACTGTATAAACTTCTTAAATCCACCCTTGTAAATAGGGGGAAAATGAAAGGTTGATATTCTCAGTCCCAACTTGGAGAGGAAAGGAAAGAAGCTGGGATGGAGGAATAGCAGAGGAGATGAGTAGAAGAGATAATGACCACAAAAACAAAAGAGCATTCTTTACTTTCTCCTATGGAGTTCAAATCCTATCTCTAGTCTAAGATTGATGTCCTTTCTTTCTGGAATTTCCTTTGTTAAAAAAAAAAAAGATTTTCTCTTTCTACACTGACCATTTTCAAGGCTTTTCTCTAACCCATCTTAGTGAAATTATACCTGCTTTTCCTCCTTTTCTTCATTCATAATTGTTCCACTTATCCCACTGGGTCAAGGTGAGTTATTTATGTCCGCCTCCCAAATTATATAAAACTAGAGGCCTGGTGCATGAAATTCAAGCACTTGGGTAGGTCCCTCATCCCAGCCTGCACCCTCTCACAAACCCGGAACCCTCGGGGAATGTCAGGCTGATGGCTTAGGCCCACTTCCCGCTGTCAGTCGGAGAGGCTCCCACCACTGCCGCTGCTCTCGCCAGCTGTGAGCCCAGCTCCGGGCTTCTAGCTAAGCGGCGCCCCCGCTGTGGGAATGCATTGACCACCAGGAGGCAGCTCCTGTATTGAGCATCTTCCCCCTGATGGTCAGTGCGCGTCATAGCGACCGGTTGTTCTACCATTTGATTGATTTGCATATTAGCCTTTTATTATATAGGATGAGTTTTTTAAGCACAATTGCCATGTTTTTCTTAACTTTGTATCCCCACTGCCTGACATAGAGCCTGACACATATCAATGTACAATATATATATTTTAATAAATGAATAAAATGAAATAAAGCACATTTGTTTCAAAAATATTTATTGTACCAATGAATCAATCAATTGGTCTATCAGAATTAAAAAAGGGAAGAGAACAGGGTAAGGCACAAATGTTTACTGTTCCCTTGAGAAGTAACAACATTCACAAAACTTCCGCCCATTGATAGTCCAACATGGATATAAGTAAAGAAAGGCTATGGCTCATGTTCCTACAATGTCTGAAATCCCCAAATCACCCACATAACTGCTTTAAAAAAAATAAACAGGATTTTTTTTTTGCACAAAGTTAGATGCCAATTGAAAAATTGAAACTTTCTTCTCAAATACAGCTTTTGTTTAATTTCTTTTCCCAGCAAGAGCCTCAAGAGACAATGTAGTGTGAGAATATAATTTCTAAAATCTTTTTAATCTATGATAGAAGCAAGAAAAAAATATTCCAAAGACATATAACAGGTTGGGAAAGAAGTTTCTATGAACCTGTAAACTTAACCAAGAATAGGCCAGAGACTGTATTCCTCAATAATCTAAAATGTATTTGTGCTTCTTAGTGTTTTTTTTTAAATAGCTCTAAAGAATAAGTGGAGTCCTTGAAAGCATGTTAGCAAATCCTCAGGATATTTAAAAGAATTGTTCAAGCATTAATATTTTAGTATTGCTATTAATAAGGTAGAGAGATTTTTATTATTAGCTCTGTTTTCTAAATGATGTTGAGTTATTTACTGGGACAACCAAGGTCATTCATTGAGTAAGTAATTAAGACAAAAGATCAAAGCTAAATGATTATCAAAAAGCCACCTTTTTCCAATTATTTTGAGGAAGCCTTTTTCCAAATTCTGCTTTACAAGATGCAGAGTCCCACATGCTGGTCCAAGAATTAAAAATTTTATGTTTTACAAGTTCAGGGGAACACTGTGTGGTATAGACTCACAATATATATTAGAAAACTAAAGGCTCTGAGAAGTCTAGTAATAAAGAGAAATGCTTAACTTGGTTTAATCCAGAGCCTCATAAACTTATTTAATAGCGGAAATGTTTTTATGTGAGTATTAGTCACACAAATTTACAGCTCAAGCAAAGCATAAGCTCTGTGAAATGCTGCTCTGTGAGATGAATGTAGTTGTTCCAAATTTTTAATGATAATTCTTTAAATCAAATATTCTGGGTTTGTTGGTAGATCTGTATAGCACTGGCTAACAGAAGAATGAATCCATGGTGTGTGTATTTAACATAATTATCTTTTCCTAGTAATATGTCTTTTTGCTTGTGTTACCTTGAAACTACCCTAAGCTGCATGAGATAATGGGAATTAAGATTGACTACAACCCATAGTGGTAAACAATACAAAATTGCCCCAAATGTGATCTTGGCACATATTTTGGTAGTAATAGACTGTCTAGAACAAGGAAGATAACCAGGCATGAAATATATCATTCAACACAGGCTAAACATTTTAAGAGCAATCTCAATAAATTGGAATTCCTTCCAAGAAGAACCACATTTTTCCTAGATATTTAATAATTTGCAAACCATGATCTGTGAGGAATAATTGAATGACTTAGGAGGAAGATGACAACTGTTAACAAACACTTAAAATAGAAGGGCACTTAACTATTAGAACTGTAGGGTAATGGAATGAGACTTATGAGATATTCAGTAAACATTAAAGGACAATTTATCAGAGGTGGTGTGAAGTGGAGTCATGAATGGGTACATATATTTATTTCTGCTATGTTTATCATCAAACACAAATCAGTTGCAGGTGTTGAAGATGCAAAGTTGAATAAGAATACATAACTTAGATCAGACTAAGATGACTCATACGAACACACCATGAGGTACTTGGAGTTCCATTTAGCTGAATGTTTGGCACAGATTTGCATCACTTTTACAGATAAAAGTAAATGGAATGTATGTTGCCAGATGGATTTCTCTTCTCTCTTATTTTAAAGCTACCATCAGATTCTTTTAAGTACCTCACTTGGCACGAGATAAAACAACATGACACTCGAGGAAGTCAGCTGTGTTGCCTAAGAGTAAGAGAAGGTAAAAGAACAAATGTGTGTATTCTCTGTGTACATGCTCTGAATATATATATGTATATATACATATATACATATATATATATATATATATATATATATATGATTAAAAGACATTACTTGAAAAAAGATACTCGCTGTAGGTAGAAAAATTGCTTTTTTCAAGATCGTGGAATTTTTAGTTAAATGAAGCCACCTTTAAAAGCATATTGTAATATCTGATCATAAAAATAAGTGTTCAATAATAAATATTGGAAAATAGATATTGGAAAGAGCCTGTCATTTAACTATCCAGAAGTAGTCACTGTGATTTTTATTTCCAATGATGCTCTCTTTGAAAAAGCATATACATATATATACTTCTTAACAAATTGTATGAACAATTTTGAATAAGTATTTTTAGTATCTTATTATTGTGAGCATTTTTTCCATGTTATTCAACATTATCCAAAACATGTTTATTAAAGGTTGCATATATTTCTATCACATGGAGATAAAACTTACTTAATCAATGATCTTTTTTGGAAATTTAGTTTATTTCATGAACATGGACAACACTGTCCAATGGATGACTCTAACTTGATTCAATTCTACAGTTTTTTAAACTATCAAAAGAAAGTAAATAAGCCAAGTCATCGCATTTTTTAAAACTAAACAAAATTTGGTAAAATAACTAGTATTTTAATATTTGTTTCACCCTCATATTTTATAAGTGAATTAGTGTGACAGTGTGAAGAACCATGATCTGCAGCCCCTGATATGCATAATTTGATTAGTATAAGTAGATTACAGTTAGTTTTCTATAAGTATCTTTCAACAGATTATAAATTATGTAAGACCAGACCATGATTTCTCAACTCTCTTTTGCATCACCCATAAGCTGATGAAATCATATTAGACATACTTCCTGCTTCAGTGAGTATTTAGTCTTTATAAAACATCAAATATCTTGGTTATCTTCCATCTGTATTTTCAGACTGTCAGTTATACAGTCATTATACTGATTTTGAAAAAGTTGCTCTAGATATATTCATCTGCCTATTTGACCCTCACCATTGCATTACTTTACACACACACAATGCCTTTCTTCTTCTAGTCAAACTCAGTTAACAAAGGGAGACTGAAATAGCATCATTTTCTGAAACTTGAGTAAAATATATTCTTACATCTTACCTCTGTCAGCTCTATTTGCAGCTAAGCAATGACTATTTTAAAAAATATTGGTAGAAAATACAACTAAAGGTACCTTATATTTGTCCTTTGGAGACCTTAGGGAGTATATTTTTCAAAGAGCAAGAAATTATGGGGAATTACAAAGAAAGAAGATGAGAGGAAGTTGAGGCAGTGTATCACATGTAAGGAATTCATCAGCAAAAGGAAGACAGTGCTACCACCTGAGAGGCAGAAGTGGGCTGAGTTCAGTTGGTTCTTAACTTGAGTGTGTGGACAAATTACTGGGCAGTGTGTGAAAATTCAGAGTACTGGGCCTTACACACACACACACACACACACACACACACACACACACCTCCCCAGTGTGGTGTAGTTAATGAGGAGTGGGGCCCCAGTATTTGCATTTGTAAAAATTATCACAGGGGAAATTCTGTTGCAGATTGTCTGAGGGCCTTAAAGTGAGAAAGACTTGTTTAAGAGGTTTGGAAGAAGAGAAAAAGAAATTTGAATAGAAAGTCAAAGGATTGGTAGAGTAAGGACACTGACATATATGTGTCTGTGTGTGAGGGAGGTGGTTGATGACCGTGACAGCTACAATGAGGAGAAAAGAAATTGCATTCAGAGCACAGTTCGAGAATGAGGTTTAGAGAGAAGGGCAGAATTGCAGAAATTGGATGGGATGACCAAAGGATAAAATATAGGAGTAAAAGGAAAATGAGCATGTATAAGGAGAGTCCAGTGGCCTCCCTTCTTCCAAGTAACCAGGCCATGTGCTGAGGTCATCTTTCAGCAAAACCAATCCCACATGATGACCACAGTGGCCACTCATGCAGAGGATACCATTGCTGTGCAGAGATAAAGCACATTTTCCCATCATAGACACTAATGACACCCAATCTCTGGCCAAGTGAGTAGCTGTAAAAGGAATGAGCAAGGGGTGGAAAATCCCATCATTTCAAATGATGGAGGAAAAGATGCCCTTATTCGTTGCCCTTATTTTAAGTGTGTGTGTGTGTGTGTGTGTGTGTGTGTGTGTGATGGAGAGCGAGTAATATTTAAAAGCATCCTGACAAGAATTACCCTCCTCTTAGCTAGATCCTGAAAGACCCATCAAAACTACTTCAGTTGGGCTCACCTGCCCCAATTGTACATCCAGGAAGTGTTTCTAAGAAAAGAACTGTTATGTGGTGTGTAATAAACAGCAATCTCCCAAGACTTCGGTTGCAAGAGCAAGAATGCCTTAACTCCTCCCAATTAAATGAAGCAAAAGAGCAAACTGCTGACAGAATTATTTTAAAGGATAAGTGCTTTCTGCTTGAAAATCCCTCAGCAAGTTAATTCAGTCACTGCTGTTATGGGTTGCAAATCCAGTGAGGAGACCAAGAATAATCTCAGAGATAGCAGGGGAAAGCCAACATCTTTGGGCTGTCAGACATTCCAGATTGTAGTTTTGAGCTGCTAAAATATACTCTCTATTACTAACCAAGTCTGAGTAAAAAAAGAAAAATCCAATTTAATGCTACTCTTTACAGAGGAGATGACCTATGGCCTCCAAATTCAAAGAAACTTTCAAAAGCTGCTTTAAAAAAAATGAAAGCACTGAAGATCAATAGAAGTCAAACAAGACAGGGTAGAGTTTAATAAAGTCTGGGGTATCTATTGCACAAAGAGAGTTACCATTGGTGGAAGGTATTGAAGACAATAGAGCTCAAGATGTCCTCAGCCAGTTAGGTGACTGTTCCAGGTTTTCTAGTTCTATGACTTTTAACTCCAGTCATCCTAATCAATGAAGAAGATAATTTCCTAACACAGGAATATTTCATCTGTAAATTGGTTGAGATTCTGCCACCTTCGGGGTTAGGTGATTTCCTGGATGGCAATAGTACAGTTCATTGTGAAAGAAATGCCTGAAAAGGTAGGTTACACCATGGCTCTCACCAGTGCCTAATGAAAAAAAGTAATGCTTGTGTCAAAATAATGAAATACTGGAGTCTTTCTTTCATTGCCTTCCACAAATCCTCCATGAATGAACTCTTATCTCCCATCACAGCACAGACAAATCTGCCACAAAAACAAAGCTTGTTCCTGATGTCTTCAGCATCCTCTTTCTGGGGTGTGTGTGTGTGTGTGTGTGTGTGTGTGTGTGTGTGTGTTTGTTGTTTCTTTTACCTTTGAAATGAGGGAAATCATGCATCCCAGAAAAATCAGATGTTAGAAGTGTGTGCAAGGGGCCTAGATATGATTCACAGAAATACAAATATGTTAGAATGGGAAGAAAATGGAAACCATTTAGTTTAGAATTACTTTCAGCGTCTGGTTGACTTGATAACAGATTGAAGTTTGTCTAGGGTAGCACAAGAGTGTGGGGGTTTATGGCAATAAGAAAGCATACGTTTGTTTTCTAGAATAGTATTTTGGTATTAGAAAAGTATTAGAAATCAGTATTTTTATATAGCATTATCTTGAAATAAAGATATTTTTCACCCATTTAAGCTCATGTTGGGCCCTTGATTCTAGTCTTCCTTGTATTTTATCAGACGTGGAAAACTGAAACTCAGAAAATTAAAATTGGGCAGCTGGAGTCGAACAATTACATAGTACCCAACTCTAGACTGAAAGCAAGGTATCCTTCCCCTAACCCTGGAAGTTTGTGCAAACCTAATTTGGAGGACAATCATGTTAGAAAACAGTGGAAAATGAGTTTGGAAATTGGAGATTGGTAAGAATGTGGAAACCTTGCTTGACAAGCTAAGTAAGATGTTTCATCTTTATTTGATAGGCAATAAGAAATTTCTGAAATTTTTAAAATTAAATTTATTAGAGTGGCATTGGTTAATAGGATCGTATAGACCTCAAGTGTACATTTTGATGATACATGAACTGTATATTGCACTGAGTGCCTACCACCCAAAGTCAAATAATCTTCCCTCACCATATATTCGGTCCCCTTTACCCTTTTCTACCCTCCCCATCCTCTTCCATCTGGTAAGCACCATACTGTTGTCAGTCTTGATGAGTTTCAGTTTAATATCCCACATGAGTGGAATCACATGGTTCTTAGCTTTTTCTGACTGACTTAGCTCTGAAATATGTTGAACATGTGAGTGTCCTATGGTAAAAGCCTGTGAGGAAAAACTCTACACGTAGTTGACTTCAGAGTCACATTCTAATAGAGGGGTGGGGTTGGCAATCAGAACAGTGACAAAAAAGAAAAAAGAAAGAATTTTAAATTATATGGACTCCATGCTCTTCCAAGACCCCATGACAATCTCCCTCCTTGTCCGGATTGCTAGGGACCCTTTCTGTACAGAGCTGCCGTCTGCTTCACCAGGCAGAACGGTCGGTGGAGTGAGCTTTGCTAGCAGCAGACAGAGGTCCTCAGGAACGAACTAGGAGAAAACGAAAATCAAGCAGCCATACATTTCTTCTCCTAAGAAGGTCTTTTAGTTTCCTTTCATATAAAAAGGCTTTTTCCTTTATCTAAATTGTTATTTTTCAATATAGAATTTAAGTAGAGAAATGTAGAAAAAAAAACATAGCTATAATCACACAAAGAAGCAATTGATTCAATCTACTCTAGTAGTTGAAAGAGCTAGAGCAGAACTCTTCACAAGTCCTGTTTCTCAGTGAGAACTCTTCATAGCTGAGGTTATGTGCAGTCATTCACTCTTGCCTTCAGGACACACTGAGGGTCCACCACGGGCCTGAAAAGAACACAGAGTTCTATGCTCAGCAAGCTACAGTCTCCTAGATCCTGCTTATTTTCTCTTAATATTTCAATAAGAGTATTTCTCTTTTCTTACAAATGACAGTTGTAGAAAACATCACTGTCACTCCTTTGAGGAGTTATGCTATAGGTGAGGCATACATACCAGTCCTATGCAAGAATTGGAAGTTATCCATCCTTGTTAGGAGACTAATGACAAAATGTTTACATTCTGTATTCAGCTGCAGAGATTTAAATATGAACAAAAACCATCTCACATCTTTCAAACAATTGCCAAAGATACCGCAGATACAGCATTTCTCCTTGGCTGAGAACTACACTGAGACTTGGACCTGCCTCTCCAGTTTATGGTGCAACCCACTCAAGAGGAACCCTTGTGAATTTTACCAAAATTACCAGAAATGTGAGACTACCAGTGCCTTAAATCACCTTTCGTACTTCAATGCATATCACACTTTTTAAAAAATATATATTTTATTGATTTTTTTACAGAGAGGAAGGGAGAGGGATAAGAGTTAGAAACATTGATGAGAGACATCGATCAGCTGCCTCCTGCACACCTCCTATTGGGTATGTGCCCACAACCAAGGTACATGCCCTTGACCAGAATCGAACCTGGGACCCTTCAGTCCACAGG
>NW_006298623.1:873471-897882 GCF_000327345.1 Myotis davidii
ATTGTCTGTGTCCATGGTTATGCAAATATGCATATATGTTCTTTGGTTAATCTCTTCCCATTCCCTCCACCCCTCTTCCATCTGAGATTTTTTTTTATTCCGTTTCATGCATCCATGCCTCTGTACCTATTTTGTTCATATACTTTTAACAGTTGTTCTCTTCTTAAATTCACTCAAAATATTTATCACATTTACTGCACACTGGATATTTCATGCTTCTAATCTCACAGAAAGAGCTTTGAACTGATTTTATTTTTGGTCTTTAAAAAAATCTTTAATACACTCTTTTCTTTGTTAATTTATAATTGCTGTACAAATTTTAGGCTCCTCTTGTAATGTGACTTTACATATACAAAGATGTTTCATTTTAGATGTTTCTATCCTATGCATTTTCTTTCATCATGCTTAATAGATATTATATATTTAAAAATTTTTCTAAATACACATTCTCATCAAGGTGCATGTGACAATTTCATAAGCTGTTTATTCTCTGGTTTTGTTTTCACTCCTCTGGGCCACAGGGCACCATTAGTGAATACAAAGAAGCAATTGATTCAATCTACTCTAGTGGCTGAAAGAGCTTGACAACCTGCCAAGAATAAACCATTTTTATTCCTTTGTCATTATTGTGAACATTCTCAATGATAATAATGGAATCTAAACAACATTGGAGTTTGCACCAAGTAAAATGACAGCCTATTTATTGCCAGCTAATCCCCAGTACCATTATGAGAGTACTTATGGGCATTAAAAGCATATAAACAAGCACCTTAGCTCTCAAACCTGTATATGTCCCCATAAGACCTCGTTCATCTCACCTCTCAGTGTGAATCTATGACATAACGGTTTAGATCATCTCTAGGTTCCATTCCTGTCCTCTGATTATAGTCCTTCATCTACATCCCATTTCAATAGAAGGCAGAGCTCTCACTACCTTCCTTCCTTGCACCACCTTTCCCCATGACGGCAACTATGGTCCAGAGGCCTTTATAATTTGACTCTTCAACCCCTGATATACAGTGAAAAAACTGTCAAAACAAAAATTCTCATCTCTGTTGTTACTACATAAATTTCATGACTGCAGTTGTCTCCCTTATGACTATATAGTCTGGGAGCAAAATTTCATGTTCTGTGATAATGAATTCTCATATGGCTTTCACATAAGTGAAAACTAGCAGCACACTTGCTTTTATATTTAACTATAACAATGTTTTGAAGTTTCAAATTATATTTTCTACAGCCAAAGGAGGTTTAACTGGACATTTTAACAATATTCATTAAAAAATCACATTTCCAGTCAAAAAGATAATTTATTAATATTCGATGTCATTTTTGTTAATTTATATGTGAGATTTATACAACACTTAAGCCCCACCTCAGTCCTTGCCTCCCTTCAAAGAATGCCTTACAACAATAGTATTAAGATTAACTGTCTAAAATCTGATATGCCCCGAGGTTTCACTATAAATCTGTCTTCAAAATTCATGATGTGGTCTAGAGTTATGTGAGAATGAAGTATAAAATGAGGTTCTTCTATTTTTCTAGTATTAAGCCTATTGGATTGAGTTCAAGGTAGATATATATAATGACATTCAGGCTATAAAAAGCCAGGGTGTGATTGACTTAGCTAGCACAGGGTTACTTTAAACGGAAAGATATGGTTATTTTAAAGTCTGAGGAACGGATTTAAGTATCCATGTCTGCTAAGCTGAACTAAGCTGAAGTTCCAAGTTCTTCCAAATTGAGTTTTAGTTGCCGAGCCAACAGCCCACACTTTGAGGATTATAACAGCATTTATTTTGTCACTGGGTAGCTTAGTGTCGAGGATTTGAGCCAGACCCTTGCTTCAAAGGCCCTTTTCGTTATGGTCAGAAGTATGAGCTTTTCTTGATCATTGTCACCTAACATGATGACTGTCTTTCCCTTCCTCCTTAGTTTCAGATCCTCCAATAAGAAGACAGCACAGTTCAAAAGTGAAAGGATTTAATGATAGAGCTGATAGTGTAAGTCCCAGTCCGTAGAGGGCAGCCCCTTTTCCTGGAATACCCACAAGCAAACTCTCCTGTTCTTCAGAAGTCAAAGTGATACTGGTTCAGCATAGTTTGACTTCTTAAAAAGAAGTAATGATAGAAGATTCTGCCAGCTAAGTCTAAACATTGGAGCCACAGAGTTGAATCTTTGTCCTGTCACCCACAAGCTTAATAACCTTGGATAAATTACTTAAAGCAGGGGGGTAAAAACCAGCCTGACAAGGTTGCTGTGAGCATCCACTTATTTATAAAGGGAGTAAGTGAAATGTAATGCTTTTATTTAACAGGTAATTATTTTTCCTTTTACGTGTTTGCTTTAGCGTATTCTCCTGTTTGCCAAACCTAAAGATGCTGGATGGGGTCCCGAAGCTACCAGAGAATTCTTCGCCACCAGAAACTAATATTTTTTCAAAATTATGTATTATCTCTTAATACATAACCTGTAAAGAAAGAAAGCAGTCACCATTGCTTTGAAAAGCTAGTGAACACAGGCAATGCATGACTAACAATTGCTACTATATATAAAATTCCTTTAAATCAGTGATTTCCAGTTTTTAAAAATTCTATACCCTATCAATGAATAAATCTTGAGTGTGCACATACAATTGAATTTTTTTTTAGAAATTGTATACATCAAATACTATATGAAAACATTGAAGAGTAGAGATCTGTAGATGATGGGATAAAAATTAACCATGTATACGAGCTCTAAGGTCCCTCCCAAGCACCAGCTACGCATCCGGTCTACCCTCAGGACCACGAGCCCCTTGTTCTGCAAGTGCTGCTTTAAACACCTGAACCCATCAGAAGAAAAAGACACAGTCATAAATGCCTTGTGTCATTTTAAGCCATACACATTGAATTCTTCATTTTAAATGTTTTTTTGTTCATTAGCGACTTGTACACAATAGAAATTTAGGAAGGTCCTAGGCCATATTCATTAAATACTTAGCAAATAAACTATAATGGGAAAGCTTCTTTTTCTTTAAAGAATTTAATAATTGTGATTCTAAACCTGCCTTCCATATATGCTAATGAGAAAAAACACAATTCCATTTAATTGCTTGCAAAATGTAGTGAAAGGTTAATAACTAGATCAACTTATGACCTTGAATTTTTTTTTATAAAGATCAACTTTATTTCAGAACTAAGGTTTTTCTCAAGATGGTTAACCAGGGAGCCTAGCAAGAAATAAGAATATCTGACTGGATATTTCTGCCAGGAGTAAATGTTGTTTGTAACATTTTACAACCAAGATTCTAATAAAACCAAGTTATAATCCCTTCCCTCAAAAATCTTATGAATGATTAAAGAAGGCAGTGCACATAATTTAACTTTAAATTATGGGAAGCCACTGCGAGGGCTTTCTAGAAAGAATATTATTTGAGTGGATATTGCAGGTAGCAGCAGGTTGTACTATTTTCCATGGACGGCTTTATCTCCTATAACTCATCACAAGTACTCACCATTTTTTTAGCATACCCTAAACTTTGTTTATTCATGTCTTTCCTTATTTCTGCAGTACTTTTCCCTTGAAGGCACTCTGAGAAATCTTTACTTCTTTCAATGCTCACTTCAAATATTATCTTTTTCAAAAATATTTCCTCACTTTTTAAATCATGTTTCCTCTGCAGTCCCATAGTATATTTTTATAACACTTTTTCTTAATAATGCCTCCATTTGATTTTTTAAAAAGTTATACCATGCCTGCTTCCCCCCCCACAAAAGGCCTCAATCATGAGATAAATAAGAAAGTGGGACACACTTCATTTTAAATATTGATGCAAGTATCTTCCTGTCTCTCTAAACGAGGGTAGAAAAATATTTTCTGGAAAGGACTAAATTTAAATATTTTAGGCTTTGGGGCCATATAGTCTCTGTCATAATCACATAACTCTGCCATATAATGCACAGAAGCTGCCATAGGCCATATGTAAATGATCGGTTGCAGTTCTGTCCCAATAAATAGTGTATAATGCACAGAAGCTGCAATGATCGGTTGCAGTTCTGTCCCAATAAATAGTTATTTACAAAATTGTGTGACAAACTGTTGTCTGTTGTTTGCTGATGCCTGCTCTAAATTTTAAGGCCATATGGTTGATTGCTTCACTCTTCACCTATTGCCCTCCCTGGAAGCAGTATATACTTCCTCTACTCCTTGAAGTCAGCCGTGTCAAGGAACTTGATTTGGCCAGTGCAATATAAGTGGGTGTGCTATAAATAACATGTAGGCAGAAATTTTGAGAACATGATTGTGATTTGTCACACTTTTTTTCCTTGTGCCACACTAGCAGGAAAATTTCCAAATAGAGGCTGTCCCATGTTGTTCAATTAGCCTAGGTTCTGCAGTGAATATGAGTGGAGCCACACTCATCCTACTGAGATATACACTGAGTGGCCAGATTATTATGACCACTTAACGTTTCTAGGCAAATTAGCTATAATTTCGCGCTGAAGTTGCTAGAGGGCCAGGCCATTATAAATAGGGAAGCAAGTTGTTTACCACAACAGTAGAAGTGATTTTTTTTCCTGAAGATATGGGTAAACAATGCTATTTAACAGCCTTTGAACGTGGGATATATTAGAACGTGAGTGTCCAGATTACTATGACCACCCCATCAGTACATTGTTGGGCCACCTCTTGCCTTCAATATTGTGGCGATTTTTCTTGGCATTGACTCCACGAGATGTTGAAAGGTTATACGAGGAACCTGACACCATGCCTGATGAATAGCACTGTCCAGTTCTGTGAGATTTGAGGGTTGTGGAACCAGCTGCCTGATGGCTCTTTTAACTTCGTCCCACAAATGCTCAATTGGATTGAGATCTGGTGATTGTAGGGCCACCTAGACAAGATAAAGTCTCCCTCATGTTCTTGAAACCACTCCTGCACAATATGAGCACAGTGGCATGGCGCATTGTCTTGTTGGAAGAAGCCATCTCCATTGTGATACGCCATCAACATGACAGGATGAACTTGATCAGCAATGATACTTAGGTGTGTTGTGCTATTTAGACGTTTATAATGATCTGGCCTTCTAGCAACTTCAGTGTGAAATTATAGCTAATTTGCCAAAAACGTCAGACGTTCAAAGGCTGTTAAATAGCATTGTTTACCTGTATCTTCAGAAAAAATCACTTCTACTGTCATGGTAAACAACCTGCTTCCCTATTTATAATGGTCTGGCCCTCTAGCAACTTCAGTGTGAAATTATAGCTAATTTGCCTACAAATGTCAGGTGTCATAATAATCTGGCCACTCAGTGTATATATCTATAGCAAGAGAGAACAGGCCTATATCATCAACCTCTGTGATTTCACTTGAAACTATACTATAGACTTGTCTAGCTCAACTAATACAGCTCCTTAAATTTAGGGACTACAATTTAACCTATTCAATGATGTGTTTTTCCTGCAAAATAGCACATTAGGCATTCCAACTGTTGAATAAATGAATAAATGGTTATTATAGAAAATTATAACTTGAGTGATAAACTTACCAGGATAAATTACAATAGTTTAGGTGAAATATATTAAAAACTTTAGGGCAACAGTGTTGGAAATAGAAACAAGTTATGAGGGCATGAATAATTGAGGCATTATGATAGCCAACAAATTTGTTATTTTTCAAGTTAGCTTGAATTGAGTTATCTCTTACCTGCAGGCAAAAACATTCTAACTAGCAATGAAAATCACGGGTTTCATATGTGGAAGGTAAGAGGTTCTGGGTAGCTATGAGGAAGTATGACTAGTCTCAATGATAAGTTAGGGTCTCTAGATGTTTATCACAATTTCTTTTATTTAATTATATTTTTTTTTATTGATTTCAGAGAGGAAGGGAGATGAAGAGAGATAGAAACATCAATGATGAGATTGAATCTGAGAGAGAAATTGATCAGCTGCCTCTCACACGCCCCCTACTGGGAATCGAGCCTGCAAGCCAGGCATGTATCCTTGACTGGAATCAAACTCAGGACCCTTTAGTCTGCAAGCCAATGCTCTATCCACTGAGCCAAACCAGCTAAGGCTGTTCTGATCTTAAGAGACACAGATTCTAAAGGCAGTGTGGCCAGAGGGCATTGACTTAAGATGGTGATGCCTACCTAAGCCAGACAGGCACTGATTGGAGGAAGGCCAATGAACTGAATACTGTTAAACCAAATATTGAATTGATCTACTCATTGCAGTGGCAGTAGATCTAGTAGCCATCAGGGGTTACATATACAATAATGGTAAGCTATCACTTCACATAAATCTGCTCACATGACCTGTGTAATACTTCCTTGCATCTCTTAGCTATATTCTATTTTAGTATACTGACAGTCACACTGTGTTTGGAAATATACAAGGATTCCTGTGAGCAATAAAGCTGTATTTGTGGGGATTTTGTGCAAAGGCACCAAAAAGGGCTAACTCCTAGCTATATACTATTTAATTCAACAGAATCATACTAAGCTCCCATTCTAAAACTTCTAGGTACATCCATCCTTCTGAAATATGCAGTTCTTCAATATACTAGATGTAGTGTCATAAAAGGAATGTCCAAGTGCCACCTGGCACCTCACATTTAATTCTGTGGCTCAGTTTCATTTTTCCTCTGAATGACATATGTGTGAAGGTTCATGATGACCTAAATGGCTCAATACAGGGATTAAATTGTGTAAATACTACAACTTTCCGACAGAGGACACAATGCAAATAACTCCTTTGTTAGAAAATAATTTAAGTCAAAGAAGTTCATTCAATGCATTAAAAAGTAGACCTTACATATCAACTAGTCCAACTCTTTAAAAGCCCCCAGTGGATCAGCTCATATCAAGTCTACAACATTCAATAAAGGATTTTACAGTTTACATTTGAACAAACAGAGGAATTATAAACATTTGAAATAATTATTTTTGATTCATCCTAATCTTTAAGAAGTTCTACCTTATATTGAACTAATATCTGCCTCCCGTAACTTCTAACTAATTGCTCAAATGTCTCAAGTATAATTAACTCCATCTTCTAGAGACTTTTTCTCAGCTTCTAGGCTCTTGAAAGTACCCTGATATTTTTCTCTTATATTACAGTGGAAATGTAAGTGGTTAAACTAGGATTATGGGATGAAGAGGATTGAGGAAGAGTAGATAAAAGTTAACTAGAAAGAAGTAAAGCACAAAAGAATTTTATTTTCTTCAAGTTCTATATATACCCAAAGAGAAGATTCCGAAAATGAGTTTTTAGAATTAAGTTAGCAAGCTTATTTTTCAATTCCTGTACAAGTCATCTACTTCCAATTATTATTTCTTTCCAGAATAGAACAATTATAACTAATTGCTTGTCATTATACTACCAAATTGTGTTAATGGATGCCCATCTTTTTAAAGGCTAATTGCAGTCATGAAACAAAATTTCTAATTAGTTTTAGAGCTTTGGAGCAGATGCATAATATTTGAATCATGCAGGTGCATATTTGCTTATTTGCTTTTTTTCTCTCTTCAGAAGTATTCTATGAGCTCTGTTTGAAATTTCTAAAAGGGCACTCTAAAACTTTATATACTACTTTATGAAAATCACAGTGAGAGCTACTGTTGCTAATTTTTTTTTTTTTTAGTTTCTTCAAACTCCCAGTGTCCCTGAGCAAGACATATCATATTTTAAGATAGTTTTCACTTCATAGTTTATATTCTAGTTACTTTTGACAATGTATAAAATACTATTTCCTTCAAGGGCAAGATTCAAATTATTTCCTCTTTATACATCTCAAAAACTAAATGTCCTCCGTGAGTATTGAGTGGACGAGTAAAATTTGAATAGATCCTCGTGAGGTTAGATATCTAGTGCTGGGGAAAATATTTTTAAAATTATATCATGAATCTAAAGAAATAATGTTATAGGGCAAAAACATACATTTTTTGGAAACCAAATGAACTTCTCTATGAGGATGGATGTTAACCTGGGTTTTCTTTTGCCTCCCGTACCTTCCTCAAAGCAGATCTCAGACCAGCAGTTCTGCCCCAGTTCCTCCCTTCACCCAAGGAGACGGAGCTGACTATGTGAACCTGGCTAACTGACTCCTCCGAGTTTTCTACGGGTGGAGCATTCAAGCAGGTTTTAATTTTTATTTTCCTAATTCTCTTCCTTCCACACTTGTAAAATGGTAAGGACACGGCCTTTTCTCCTCTTCTCTTCTCTCCTTCTTTTCCTTTCCTCTCTTTTTCCTCCCCTCCCCTCCAGTCTCCTCCCTGCTCCTCCCTCCCCCTCCGCCACACACACACACACACACTTTGCACCTCCCCAACACAGGTCCTGGAGGCAAGCCTGTCAGATGGTCTGGGCCCACTTAGTACTGGGCAAAGGCACCAAAGATCTTTTCTACTTGCTTATCTCCATGTTTCCCTGAGCGGGGAGGTGTAGCTTTTTGTCACTTCTAAATGTCAATTCTGGGCTCAGCAGTATGGCACCCACTAGAATATCTAGCTTAGGGTTAAACTCTACTAAATCCCCACACAATTCATTAGAATAAATAGCTTTTGGGTCAGAGACCTAATTTGTAAAAAAAATAAAAATAAAAATGTTCTTTTGTTTAACTAGTCATTGTTCTCTTCACTTACCTCCTTCCAGAAAATTGTGGGAGGTATTTTTCTGGGGAAGAATTCTGGTATTCCTGAATCCTATAGTCAAAATACCATTTTCATAATATGCTAATCTCATCTTACTCTCAATAAAGTATGTGTTTGCATTTGTACAAAAAAAAATTAGGCTGATAGATTTCATACTAAACATTAAATTAAATTTTGACTTTTGTCAAAATCTACTATAAACAATTAAGACAAGTATCTTTATTAAATCTATAGGCCTCACCTGTATAGATTCAAAATCTATTGCCAATATGGTAAGAGTCATGTAAAATATATTTCTTATGCATAATACAGAAAGTTAACATAGCAAACCTTTGTTGTGCAAATTAAGATTCAAATAAGGAACTAATATTAATGTATATTATTCTCACCCAGAGCTGTGAAATTCAAGCAAGTAGCTAAATATTGGTCTGTATTACTCAGAAGAATTATGACCTCCTCTCTCTTTGGCTTTCTAAAATAAAAATAAAGACAAAGCAATTGATCACTAGGTAAAAGATCTAGGATGCCTTTCAAATGAATATATATTAAGTATCCACGGGTATATTGCCATCATTTTTTAGAAGTAAAACTCATTTTGATGAAAAATTGTGCTTTAAAAGGTTCATTTATTTCCCTTTTGCAAGCACACACCTGTTCAACGACTAGATATATTTTCTCCGCTTTTAAAATCATTATCTGTCTAAAACACATTTTTAAAAAGCTTTGTGTCTTTTTCCTCTCAGTAAATTGCCATGGGTAAACACAGAAAATGGCCCACTGGTGAGGGAAAACAAATTTATAAGAAGCAAATGAATGTTATCAAACACCGTGGTTCTAATACTCTAAACTTTTGGGAAGGTTTATGCACATCCCTACCTTTGTTTCTCTCATACTTAACTCTCCACAGTTCTTTCATCTACACAAAAGAACCAATGCAATTTAGCTCTGGTTTAAGACCTGTAATAGCAGGTGAGTCACTGGATAGGAATCAGATACTTTATAGTATTTCTATGGTAGCCTAACATTCCTTTAGCAGCCACAATATTCAAGACCCTGGACAACCATTAACCATGTATTAGACCCTGTGCTAATACATATGTAACCATTGTATTCTTTTTTAAAAATGTTAATTTAGCAGTAAACAGCCTCTGGGATAGGAGGAACTTCATCCTAGCCCTCCAGTCTACAAAATTGTCTTCTAGGATTTTTTATTTATTTATTTTTTTGCATTTGATCCCTCAACTCCATCTGGGAGTAGATATTCTTTTCCCTTGAGTTGTTGTGTTGTTGTTGTTTTTAATCCTCATCCAAGGATATTTTTCCATTGATTTTTTAGAGAGAGTAGAAGAGAGAGGGAAAGACAGAGAGAAATATCGATATGAGAGAAACACATTGATTGGTTGCCTCCTCCACAGGTCCTGACCAGGGCCCAGGCCGGGAGGAGCTTGAAACTGAGGTACATGCCCTTGACTAGAATCAAACCTTGGACCCTTCGGTCCTCAGGCCAGCACTCTATCCACTGAGCCAAACTGGCTAGGGCCTCCCTTGAGTTTTGACTGGGGCAGAGTAGAAAGAGAGAGAAGGAGGTAGACCCGGTATAAAAACAACTGGGCATATATGGGCTCTGGTGGCTAAATTTATGTGTCACCTTGACTGAGCCATGGTGCCCAGATATTAGGTCAAACATTCTGAATGTTTCCGAAAAGGCCATTTCCCACTGAGAGCTACTGATAGATGCAGCAGCATAGAGAGTAAACTGCAAAATAAAACCCCTGAGTGGAATTTGGAGTGCTTATTGCTATGAGGCAATGCATTTGTGTATACAATATAAACCATTTCTTATATAATTGTATGTGATCTACATAACTTGTTTATGAGGTAATAATATGTCCATGATATGGTTCAAGAAATAGACCCAGATGGGTAGAGTGACTCACTTGGGATTATCCAATTAGTAAGTGCTGTTGTTGGCTCAGGTTGATGTCTCATGACCACCAAACCAATAGGCTTGCTATCACACCTCCAGGCTTCACAACTGTCACATGACTCTACCATGACCTTGTTTATAAGAGCTGAGAGTGTGTTTTCATCAATCAGAATGAACTTTATAACAGGCCTAGTAAGAAACAGGTCACACGCTAGAAGATATGATTACTTTCTCTTAGGGCCTAGCCCTAGACCCAAAATTCATTTTCCTCATCCCCATACAGGGTAAGCCCAGACCCTGTCCCCTACTGGAGCATCATCCCAATAGCAGAAAACCTTAAATTCTGTAAAAATAAAAAATATCTGGAGAGATGCATTGCACATTAGGGTGAGCAGAGGGAGGTAGGAGAAAATAGTACGTGTGTGGTGTTGACTCAAGATGGAATGTGAGATACAGTACTTATTATTTTCTGATCTACAGAATTTAACAAAAATTTGGAACTATGATTTGCTTCAAAAATCCCTAAGTCTCAGTGTGTCTGCTCTAATACAGATTGTTAAGCTAAGATCTCACACCATATCCCTGCAGTAATCATCAGAACAAGGTGACTATTTCTTCTTTTTTTTTCAAGAGAGTAAGAACACATCTGTTGGCAGAATAAACCTTCAAGGTTTATAATCATGTGTTAAATACATAAATGAATCAGACTTTTTTTTCTCTAACTGCAGGTCTCAGGATGGAGAACAAGAAAAATAAAGTAATTTGGGGCAATAACTTGTACATAACTGCAGTTCTTCATACACTACCTTCCGCCACCAAAATGCCATTTTAAAAGGTTTTGTGGCCCTATACCAAGATATCGCAAAAGAGTAAATGTCACTTTGGGCAACAGAGTCAAATGGTGGGTGCACTTAAATGTAAAAATTTGCTATTCCAGGAAAAGAAGAAAAGAGACATGTATTTTAGGTTTTTAGTTATAGTCATCTACAGCAGTATCATCATCATCATCAAGGATTATCTAGGCACCAATGGCACAGTGGAAGAAAATTTGATTTACCAAAAAAGAAGAATGTCAAATGAGAATGCTTTCAGCAAAGACAAGCAATCAATACTAAATGACACATTATTTATACCATCTTTAATCTTTCTAAAAATTAAGCAGAGTGGAGCCAAATAAGATAGAACAAAAAGCCAACGTTATTCAAACAGTAGTAATTTCTTATGTGCTAGATGTTATTCAGATCCTAAAACAAACATGCCCCAGGCCTCATTTTCTACCTCTACAAATAAGCTATGGAAATTTCATTTAGCTGATGTGCCTCATCAAGATCATCACCTACCTCACAGAAAATTGTTCAACTAAGAGACATGTCAAAACAAATCTATAAAAACTCCATTCTTCCAGGCATCTAATGTCCATTTTGGCCTTTGATCTCATCTTCCTTTGGAAAAAAATGTCACCTTCCTTCCTTGCATGGAATAATTAAATCTCCTTAAAAATACCTCAGTTGTCAGACGAGAAAAACAAGTCTGGCATCTTGTTAAAGTTCTTTTAAAAAGTGGAGACCAAACTGGTTTCTTACCCTGTAGAAACATTCTTAGCAGAACATTCCCCTTAGATAACCATCTATGTCAGCATATATAGTTGTTGTTTATGATCAGCTTCCTTATTATGATATAGTAAGGGAATAATCCTGAATTGAACATATTTTCTTTATGTAATTCACAATTTTTACTACTTAGCTTGCTGTATAGTTCAGCTGACTGTCGTGTGTTTTTTTCCTTGAGGCAAGACTTTATTAAAGTTGGAAGCAGTGAGTTGATTTACACTCTGGCACAAACTCTTTAATCTGGGCAACTACTCCAGATTAGTTTCCTGCCGTTACCACTGTCATCAGAATTTATTCCCAAATTAAACTGAAACTCTGAACCACATTTGCTGACAGAAGAATTGCCATCATGTTCAAATCACATGTACATAAAAGAATTGTTGTCAAAGTGTAGTGAAAAATATTTTGTTAGCTTTATTTGTTTTAACTTGGTTTTCCATAGCATTCACTCATCCCTTGATATGTCAGGCTGTGAGGGTGTCACTGGAAAGTACTTTATCGACCTTCTTTACGGCAGCATCACCCAAGATTTCCAAGCAGAAACCTTCCATATCATCTTTTGCATAAGCCTCAGTAATTGTGTGTATTGCTACATTTTAGGTAACCCATAAAGCACTCATGTTTGTGTGAGAGGTATTGTTTATGTTTGAACTAGTCCACATGTACTTCTATCAGCTTTTTATCTCAATTGTTTTTCTTTAAAGAATTATTTTAGATTTAAACCTATTTCTTTATGCTGTGAATGCAAAACCTGCTTAAATTGTTATTATTTCTGTTACTTCATTTGCCTGTACTTTTTCCACAAGTAACACAGTGAGGTTTTAGCACTTCTCCATCAACAGTGGCTACAAAACTAAACTCCATGCGTAAGGTCCCATTTTTTTCTAATTGAAACTTGTATGGATTATTTTGCCCTTCCTTTCTTGTAATCACTTGTATTCTGTTGACACATTTAGGGGAAAAAATGTTTTTCTCATGACCAAAAGACTCTAGGAAACTAGGCTTAGGAAAAAGGCCATCTTTAAATTAAGGTTAAATATAAATTTTACTTATGAAACATAGCAAAGAATGTTAAACTGTAAAATTCTGACTTAGTTAAATACCTACTATAATAAATTATAATTTAGTGCTTATTTGTTCTCAGAGTTTTATACACTTTCAGATTATAGTTGACTAACTTTAAAATATCTCACATAACTAATATGCAGCTGAACCACAAGCAAATTATCACCAAGTTCAATAGCATGTGTATTTATCTATATACTAACAAGTTGAGTTCTCTAATTATGAGCTTGGATACCATGGTATGCCAATTGCTATAATGGTTTCTAAATACTCTAATTTTCTATACTTTCTTTGTGTCATATTGTTGCAAACCAGTAACCAACAGTTTGCACCAAGTATGAAACACATTTTGACACTTAACCTATCTATCTATCTATCTATCTATCTATCTATCTATCTATTATCAATAATACAAAAGAAGATTGATTTTAAATATGTAATCTGTATTATTACCTCCATTATGTTTTCTCAAGAAACTTTGCATGAATCTGATTTATTTAGCCATTGTCACTATTCAAACCCTACTATTCTCTTCTTTCAGAAAGTGTGTCCTGGTATAGTTTCAGTTATCCCTTGGCAAAGCCCTCACCTCACTTCACCTCAGAACTTGCTTTTAGTAAAAATAAGAAAATTACTCATTACTAAACATTTTCTTTTGATAGAAAATCTGCTGTTTCAGCATCTCTTTTTCCCACCAGGCATCGGAGAGACTAACATTACCTTCTTAAGGTTTTTAATCAAACTCTTCCAGAGGAAAGAGGAACAGGTAGCAGGAGCCCTTGTGAGCAATGAGTTCCCTGCATCTTGAAGGGGAAGGTATTTGATTTCATGAGAATTAGGAGCTCATGCCTCACTCCCTTGCAGCAACCATAGAAGGTGGGAAAATTGCAGGAGTCATGATGCCATGGTGAACCCAGGGAGTCTAGGTCTGAAGCACACACTCTAAACCAAGACCAGTCTCTATGCAAAACCTTGGTGGAGATGCAATTGAGCAGATTCCCTTCAAGAGAGCATGTAAGCATGGAAACAGAAGAGACAACAGCTGCTGCACCTCATGGAACTTCTGTTTTAGCATTTGCACGGTAAACTAAGGAAGCATAACCTATATTATGCTGGAGATTGATAACTCCTAAGAAGAAAAATGAAGGACTAAAACAGTGGTTCTCCACCTTGGCTGCACATTAGAATCATCTGGAAATCTTTTTAAAATCCTGATTTCTGGGCCTCATCCTCTGGAAATTCTGTTTCTTCGTTACTAATGTTGTGGCTCCATGCCATAACAAAGAAACAGAATTTCCAGAGGATGAGGCCCAGAAATCAGGATTTAAAAAAGATTCCCGGGTGATTCTAATGTGCAGCCAAGGTTGAGAACCACTGGACTAAAAGGAAACCTGGATGATGGAATATAGTCTCAGTTTTACATGGGGTAATCAGGGAAGCAATCTCTTAGAAGGAGAACTTTGAACAAAGCCCTGAAGGAGGTAAGAAAGCAAACAGTGTGGATCTGTGGAGGAAACATCATTCAGGCACAAGGAATAGGAGTCTGTATTTGGGAGATGCCCACTATGTTGCTGGAAATGCAAAGGCACACTGTGACCAGAGCAGAGTGAATAAGGCAAGAGGAACCAAAGAGGAAACCCAAGAAGCAAGGGCAGGCCAGGCCATGCAGGGCCCAGGAAGCCAGTGTGAAGATGCTGGCTCTCATTTTGAGTGAGGTGGGAGTGAGGAAAGGGATTTGTGTGACGAAGTCACGTGATTTGACCTATGTTTTTAAAGGTCATTCTGGTGAATGCAAAAAGTATTTTTCTTGCCTGGCTGTCATGGCTCAGTGGTTGAACATTGATCTGTGAATCAGGAGATTACAGTTCGATTCCCATCCAGGCCAGTCAAGACACATGCCCAGGTTGCAGGCACAATCCCCAGTAGGGGACATCCAGGAGGCAGCTGATCAATGATTCTCTCTCATCATTGATGTTTCTCTCTCCCTCTCCCTTCCTCTCTGAAATCAATAAAAATATATTTTTTAAAAAAGCATTTTTCTCCAGCAAGGTCCAGCTGCATAGATTAGTATATAAGGTGAAGAAATCACAGGATAAGAGGAAGTTTCACTGTGTAATTCTTATTCTTCCTTTGTATTGTACGTATTAAATTCTTCTTCCTATCTGGTCCACCAATACTGCCATTATTACCAGATACAAATGCTACAATCTAAATCATTGACAGGCGTGAACAATGGAAGGCTTCCTCAAAGGCAACTATATTTACACCCTTTAATTGTTTTGTGTTTTTTTTAGGAACTTGACTCTGAAAGAACTGCTGTGCAGGATAATGATAACTCCAGCAACGTCCTGGAAGAATATATATGCTCCAGGTTGCAGTACTATTAGTACCAAATGCTGTATGAGAATACTGCTCACTTATTTCTTTCCTTTATTTAAACAGCATGTTATTAACCCAAATTTATTCAAATAATTATGGTATTTTTCTTCCCATCTTTGCTCTCTTTTTATAACTAGAGTTACAAATGCAGCCATTTAATTTCAATTATGTTATTTCTCAATAAAATTTCTCAATTGTATGTGGGAGGCAACTAAAACAATGCTAGAGGAAAATTTGTTGCTTTAATGTTTATATTAAAAAGGAAGAAAGATCTAAAATCAATAATCTAAGCTTCTCCAGAAGCTAGAAAAAAATAAAAACAAATTAATAAGGAAGATATAACAAAGGAATGATAAAGATCACAGCAGAAACCTATAAAAGAGAAAGCAGAAAAATAACAAAGAACGTCACAGGAACTAAAAAGTTGGTTCTTTGAAATGTTCAACAAAATTGATAAACCTTTTGTTAAAATTAACAAGAATAAAACGGAGAAAGCATAAATGACCAAATCAGGAATAAAAGAAAAAAACCACTGCCAACCTATAAAAATAAAAGATATTATTAAGAAATATTGTAAACTACTTTATGCACAGAATTGGACAATTAAATGAAATGAGCACATTACTTAAAAAAACCACAAAACAACAAAACATATTCAAGAAGAAATCAGGATAACTCTTCAATAAGTAAGAAATTGAAATAATAATTTAAAATTTTTCTCACAAAGAAAGTATCAGCCCCAGGTGGCTTTACCAGTGAATTTTATCAAGTATTTAGGGAAGAAATAATGTCAATCACTCACAAACTTTTTCAGAAAATAGAGGAGGAAAAAGCACTCTACTCCATGTGGGAACCACTCAGTCAGGATGTATCTTGATTTTGACCCATCGCTCTTTAAGACATAAATGCCTCTTCCTTTTGATCTCACCAGTGTCATGAAAGAAAATGCAGGTTCCCATAGAAAAATGGCTCCCAAGTTTCAGAGCTACTAATGTATCATTTGGGTGACATTAATATATGTTGAAGCTTGTACTTGACTAATGCAGCCACCATATGTCAAAGCATAGCTCAGAGTCATCAAAATCTGTGAATCTTTCTGAAATTGTTTCTTTCCATAAAATTGCTCTCTAATTTTCAGATTCTGTTTCCTGTGACTTTAGAAATTCTGCAATAGGAAATGAGGTTCCTCTACAATACCCATTTGCATAATGTACATATAAGCCACGTGTCTTAGTTTGGTTTCTCCAGAGAAACAAAACCAATCTCTTTATATGTAAAGAGATTTGTTTTAAGCAATTGGCTCATGTGATTATGGAAACTGAGGATCCCAGGATCTGCAATTGTCAAGCTGGAGTCCCAGCAGAGCCAATGGTATAGTTCCAGTTCGAGCCTGAGACTAAAGGCAAAAGAAAACCAATGTCACAGCTTGAGCATGAGGCAAAGAGAATAAATTCGCATCTGCTCTGCTTTTTGTTGCTGCTGTTCTATTCAGGCACCCAGCTGACTGGATGAGGCCAACCCACACCCAGGAGGGCAATCTACTTTACTCTGTCTACTGAATCAAGTGTCAAAACTCAGAAGCACAAACACTCCCAGAAAAATGTTGGATCAAATTGCCGGGCACCTTGTGGTTCAGTCAAGTTGACACATAAAACTAACCATGTCTTACCAGACAATCTGCCCAGGATAGTAAATGAGATCGTAGTCACTCAGCAGATTCAACAAATAGTTATTAGCTTCTATGATGTATCTGTTTTCAATGTAGGATCTGAGGAAACAATAGTAATTAAAAGGGGCAAAACTCCCACCCTCATGAAGTTGACATGAAATAGTATATTCCATGCCCTAACTGGTTTGGCTCAGTGGATAGAGCATCGGCCTGCAGACTGGAGGGTCCCAGTTTTGATTCCAGTCAAGGGCATGTACCTGGGTTGCGGGCACATCCCCGGTGGGGGATGTGCAGGAGGCGGCTGATTGATGTTTCTCTCTCATCGATGTTTCTGACTCTCTGTCTCTCTCCCTTCCTCTCTGTAAAAAGTCAATAAAATATATTTTTAAAAAATCAATAAAATATATTTTAAAAAAAAAAGAAAAGAAAAAGTATATTCCATATTTCACAGGCATTGGCTTCCTACTATCTATTGAAGGATTTCCAGGCTCTTGCAAAGTTGTCCCATCCCACAGATCCAACAGCTGACCCTTGAACGATGCTGGGGTTAGGAGTGCTCATACCTCATGCAGTCAAAAATCCATGAATAACTTTTGCCTCCCCCAAGACGTAACTACTAACAGTGTGCTGTGATAAACTCATATGAACTTACATGAATTCCTGTAAATTGGAGAAAGTTTGGGAGGGAAGGAGAGGGTTTAAGTAACATAAACCATGCTGTTCTCAAAGTTGCCTGTCGGGTGCCTGAGTCTTTGCTGCTGGACCAGCTCCATACATCTGACTGCTCTTGGCCTTTGGATGATTTATCTCCAAAGATGCGCTTCATTCCTAATATAAATGGATTTCTGGGGAAGCAGTGCATATCCTCCAGACAAGCCCAGTCATGTTTGAGCTCCAGCAGGGCACACAGCTGCAGATCAGTCTGGCACCCCAACTACACACGTAATCAGTTTGAATCTGAACTACCACCTCCTTTGAACAAATCAATAACAGACTTGTTTGTCCTCCCTGAGTGTTTAAAACAAGTGTGGTCCGTGTGTTGCATCTCAGTAGAAAATTTAATCTTGTGAGTCATGAAAGATCTGACAAGTTGGTCCCTTTGGAGGCCTTTCATTCCCAAAATTCTTGATTTGAAAAAGTTTCTCTGCAAAAAGTTTCTCCTATCTGTCCTATGTGACTAAAATTGAAAGATTATATATCTAGAAGTTACTTTTTCTTCTTCCAACGAGCCATCTAAATATTTGTATGGCAATACTAATGGTCTCTGATAATACTTGAAGTCCAAAACAAAAAGGAAAGTTTCAAACTCGATATCCCCTTTTCTGCACACTATACAAAATCTGACTTGCCAGGTACCCAGCACAGAATCTCCTGATGGCTTTGAATGAGGTGTGACATGCCAGCTCCCTCTCTGGTTGAGAAAGTTGCGGAAATCTTCACTTTTGCTTTTCTGTTATAGATGCTTTCTTTGTGATAAGTTAACTCACTTCTTCCAAGCATAGGATACATTTCTCAAGTTGTTCATTGGCAAATGAGTTTACCTCTACTAGTTTTTGATTGCCTGTATAACGAATTTTTTTACTTCATTTTTTTATTCCATAAATTATCAAAAACTAACATTTACTGAGAGGAGATCATGGTTATAAGACACTAGAGGCCCAGTGCATGAAATTCGTGCATGGAGCAGGGGGGTCCCCCAGCCCAGCCTGCACTCTCTCCAATCTGGGACCCTTGAGGGATGTTCAACTGCTGGTTTAGGTCTGATCCCACAGGAATTGGGCCTAAACCAGCAGTCAGACATTCCTCTCACAATCCGGGACTGCTGGCTCCTAACAGCTTGTTTCCCTGCCTGCCTGATTCTCCCTAATTGCTTCTGTCTGCCAGCCTCATCACCCCCTAACTGCTCCCTTGCTGGCCTGATTGACACGTAACTGCTCCCCTGCCAGCCTGATCGCTCCCAACTGCCCTCCCCTGCTGACCTGATCTTGTCCCCAACTGCCCCCCCTGCTGGCTTGGTTGCCCCACACAGCCTGCTATTTGGTCATTACTGTTACTGTGATAGCGTCCCAGACAATTTGCATATTCCTCTATTATTAGTATAGATTTTCTCTAATCTTCATGATAACCTGAAAGGCAGATATTATTCTTTACATACAGCAATTGAGGTAACTGTGGCTACAAAATAACTTTACTCACTTGTTCAAGGTCACCCACCCAGAGAATGTAAATTGAGGTTTAAAAAAACTAGTTTTTGCTCAATTTTTTATGATCCCTGTGTGTCAGTACTACTTAATGTAATAATGTGTGATGTAGTTACATCATAGCTATTGTTAGAAAGAAAGAGTGAAATGCTTTGGGCAGATATGAGAACAGACCTCTACAGTTTCCTAGGTTCTTCTTGCTGATAATGGCCTACCTGAACAGGAAGCAATACTATTAGCTTTTGTCCTTGGATATGCACAGGACAACTTTCATATGGAATTTTGCCTCTTATTTATGCTAATTACATATGGAATCAGATTTTAAATATGATCATGAACTATATTTTAGTAAAAATAAAGATAACATTGCAATGAAGGCAGAGTCACAATACCTAACTTTGTATATAGCATTGCTGTAGGAGTATTGGAATATGCAAAAAAAAATGAAAAGTGTTATGTTCCAAATTTTTACGTTGTAGATAGTCTACCCTTTATTGCTATTTACCAGATGGTAAGCCATGATTAGGAGAAATAAAAAAAATACACCAGGGAAAATGTACTCAAAAAGTTTTTTTAATGAGAAATTAGACTTGAAAATGCAATGCTTTTGATTGCTACAATTCTTTATTGATATTAATGCTATAGAATTTCTCACGGGTCGTTCTTTAATCACCACTTCTGTCTAATTGTTATTTCTCTGAATATTCAACTTACATTTCAACTAAAAAAATGACTAACATTTTGATTATTGTCTAATGTTTAGTTTCAAACTTACTGGAGAGTGTCATAACCCTCTTCAGGATACAATTTGTCACCATTGAGTTTTTGCAATAAGTTTTTCTGCAAAAAGTATATTGTTTGCTTTGCAAATGTTGACTACATATAGCTCTTCTGGGAAGCAAGTGGTAATAAAATGTGGAAATTAATTTGAAACAGGAGATATAGCAGAAATTATGACTCTCAATGTCAGCAGTCGACATGCAAGAAGGCCTCCAAATGAACCTATTGCTTGAGCAAAGCTTAGATTTTCAGATTTATTGCGAGGAGAGTGAATATCACCTTGACAGAAACATAGTAGTGACCTTAGAGGAGGAAAGCCAGTGGGAAGTATTTGAAGGGTTTTATGACTTAAGTTGGGAGATTTTAGGTAAATCTTGCAAGGAGGGTAACTGATTGGTATTAGACAAAGTTTATAACTTGAAAACTTTGGTTTAGAGGACAGGGAGAGGTGAGGATTCAAAGTATTGATGCATAAACTATTAGTCTTGTGAAATAAGTTATTTTAGCTGCTTTACCATCTTAGTTGAAAGTAGCAGTTTTTCCTAGAGCAAATGGCTAACTTATTTTTGCTTGATCACACAAATACTTTGCACAGGGGGGAAAAAGTATATCGGATTCTGGTGGACTTGGTCTTATAGCTCTGATACCATCATTGTCAGCAAGCCAATGGTCCTTTAGTTGTACCACTACTTGGGAGAATATCTTTTCAGCCTGTGCACGTAAACTTCAGAGGAGCTACATTTCACCATACGACCTGTTTTTTAGCCTTTACTTATTTGTGTATAAACAGAATTGCCTCCAGTGGCATCACATAGCACATCCGGTTCCTGTTGGGTAAATAGCGACTCTCTTAAATACCTTTTGTCCAGAGTCCATACTCTTTTAGTCCCTTTTTATTATTTAAATGCTTGTTTTGGCATTTAAAGAGTCAGTATCAATTATTCTTAAAGTTCTGCCTCATTATCTAATTTAACACTCTTTTCCTCTTCCCCCTTGCTGTCTGTTTCTCCTGTGGCTTAGAAAAGAGGTATAATCTGCTCTTCTCACATTTCTACCTCTACCTACTCTAAGTTTTTTCTCTGGTGTTGGGGAGGAGGGGAGCTAGGCAAAAGCATCTATGATGGCTCAGATTCAGATGGCAGGTATCTTTTGTTCTTTATCACTGTTTCTTAACACTGTCTGGTCAACTGATTCTCTTAAGAGGCCCATGTCTAAATATTGGCTTTACCATGTGGTGCAGGTTTCCTCTTACCTTTTCTTGGCGTAGGAGTTCTGATCAGGGTTTGACCTCTTTGTTGGTCCTTGCATGTGTCCATCCTGCAACCTCTTGCTGCTGGGGTCTCATAAATGGCTCTCTAGGCTGTTAAACTGATAGTATTGACCAAGTCCATAAAAGTGTGGGATTCAGCCCTACAACGGACCCCATTAAGAAGCCTATTATGCCGAAACCGGTTTGGTTCAGTGGATAAAGCGTCGGCCTGCGGACTGAAAGGTCCCAGGTTTGATTCCGGTGAAGGGCATGTACCTGGGTTGCGGGCACATCCCCAGTAGGGGATGTGCAGGAGGCAGCTGATCGATGTCTCTCTCTCATCGATGTTTCTAACTTTCTATCTCTCTCCCTTCCTCTCTGTAAAAATCAATAAAATATATTTTAAAAAAAAGAATTAAAAAGAAGCCTATTAGAAAAACGACAGGAAACAATCAGAAATTTTTAAAAGTCATATATCCCTCCACACTAAAAAAGAAGCTGGACAAGAAACAACGGAAGAAAAAATGGCAACAAAATTGCTAGAAATAAGATAATTCAAGCTGCCAAAAAATACAAGACAAGCACAAACTGGTGTTGCCGCTCGGATGGGAATGGTACAGAGTAGGCTGAAAAAAGGAGGATTTGTTGAAAGTATTTAGATATAGAACTTAACTCTCCACGTCCATCCCTACATTCTGCATGGACAGGCACATACCCCTTCCTTTCCTCAGCAGAAAACTCGAGGTTCAGTCTTCCAGAAACAAGACAGTAAGTTCAAAGGAATCAGATATAACCAAGGTGACATGTGAGGCATGAAAGTATCATATTAAACACAGGTATTAAGAGAAAGAGACTCAGTATTAGTCTGCTTTGTCTGTCATAACAAGTTACTATAGACTGGGAAGCTTAAACAACAGAAACGTAGTTTCTCACAGTCCTGGGAGCTAGAAGTCCAAGAGCAAAGTCTGGCAGGGCTGGTTTCTGGTGGGGGCTCTCATCCTAGCTTGCAGACAGCTACCTTTCTATATCTGCACATGGCAGAGAGAGAGAGGGAGAGAGAGAGAGAGAGAGAGAGAGAGAGAGAGAGCTCTATTATCTCTTCTTATAAGGACACTAATCCTATTGTATCAGAACCCTACACTTATGAATTTATTTAACCTTGATTATATCCATAAAGGCCTTATTTCCAAATAAAGTCACATTAGAGATTGGTACTTCAACATATGAATTTAGGAGGGACACAGAAATTTAGGCTACAATTCCTTCCAACCTCTTTCATAGCTTGGCTCTCAAAGACTGGTAGTAGGCCTCATCTCCAGAGGAAAGCAAGGTAGGTTCCTTTCTGGGAAAACTGAGAAGTCCAAGAAAAAACCCCTAGGGATGCTCATATTACTTTATATTAAACTTACCAGTAGGTAAGTCCCACCCATGCATGAATACTTCTAATCAGTATTCTAGTGACTTTTCCTTATTATGAACAGACAGTGAAACATTATCAGGCATTTGAGCCTCTGATAAATATAAAGAAGCTAAAACAATAAAACCCTAGGAGAGACCAATGTGATTATGGTGGTTGAAGCATCCCAAGATCTGGGATGCACAAACTGGAGAGCCAGGAGTGCTGACAGTGTAGTTTTGGTCTAAGTCTGAAGGCCTAAGAACTAGGAGAACTGATGGTGTAAGTTCTAGTCCAAATCCAAAGTCAGGAGAAAATCAATATCTCAACTCAAAGACAAGAAGAATTCTTTCTTACTTAGCCATTAATTCCATTCAGGCCTTCAATGGACTGAATGAGACCCACCAACATTGGGGAAGGCAATCTGCTTTATGCAAGCTATGGATACACATGTTAATCTCATTCAAAAAACCCTCATAGACACATCCAGAAACAATGTTTAATCTAATATCCGGGGGCTCTGTGGTCCAGTTAAGTCAACACATAAAATTAATCATATATATATATGAAATGAAAATTTTAATGCAAGTTCTAGAAGATAAAGTTGAGGAATAGGATACATAAGTATAGCTTTAAAAAAAGAATGAAATTACAAAGAAACATGAAAATGGAATAATGACAGAAGAGGTTTAACATTCAAAATAACAATATTTAGAAATAGAAAGCTTAATACAAAATTTCCAGATGGAATGAGTCCCCTGAGTACCCAACATAGTGAAGGAAAAATGATCCCACAAAGTACAGACTTGTGAAATTCCAGAGCACTGGGAGTAGAGGGGTAAGCATAAAAGTCCCATAGAAAAATTTATTAAATTATTTCATTAAAAAAGAAAAAAAAAACGGAAATCAACCCAACATTGCTAATGTCTCTTCAAACTTTCAAGAGGAGAAATATATCCAACTCAGAAGTCTATGCCAAGCTAAACAATTAGATAAATGTGGTAAAATGTTACCAATTAGCAAACTTAGGTAACAGGTATATGGGATTTCTAAATTTTGCAGCTTTTCAGCAAGTTAAATTTATTTTAAAATAAAAAACAAAAATAAGCTTTATGGTACCCTCTGACATTTTAAAATGAATGTAAATGTATCATGGTGATAAAATTTTAAGATTATAAAACAGTGGATTAAGAATGGGTCAAGAGAGAACACGGTCTAGTCACAATCACTCTAATCTATAATAATAAAAGCATAATATGCTAATTAGACCCGAAATCCTTCCAGACGAAGCCAGGACTGTGAGGGAAGCCCTGTTCCTGGGTGCCAGAGGGAAGCTGGTGCCGGTAGTTGGGGGAAGGAAGGCCTACTCTTGCATGAATTTTGTGCATCGGGCCTCTAATATATGTATATATATGAAGATTCTCAAAAGAAAAAAAACTACATGGAGAATCTTTTGACCATAAAACATGGCTACACGTAGCTTTTCATTATGATATATAT
>NW_006298623.1:897893-898436 GCF_000327345.1 Myotis davidii
TGCTCTCTAATAATAATAATAATAATAATAATAATAATAATAATAGTGGTCAGACATTCCTAACTTATCTTTAGCTTTAAATGCAATATTAAAGGCCTATATGGCAAATGGGCAAAGCTCTAGAGTCAGACAGCCATGGTTCAAACCTTAGTGACACCAGTTTTCAGCTATGTTAGTTAGGAAAATTATTTATGCAATCAGGGTGTAGTAGGCAGAATTCTGAGATCGCCCGCAATGACTCAACCCTTGTATAACGCCCTTCTCATTAACTGTGGATGTGAACTGTGAATGTGACAGATAGTCACCCTCATGATTACATTACGTCATATGGCAGAGTTGACTTTAAGAAAGGATGGGTCTGACCTAATCACATGAGCCTCCTACTTGTAAATCAGAGACAGACTCAGAGATATAATACAAGACATCCCTATTACCTGCTTTAGAGATGGAAGGGAGCTTGGCCAGCGTGGCTCAGTGGTTCCACATCGACCTATAAACCAGGAGGTCATGGTTTGATTCCCAGTCAGGGTACATGCCCAGGTT
>NW_006298623.1:898637-905390 GCF_000327345.1 Myotis davidii
CAGCTTTTCAGCAAGTTAAATTTATTTTAAAATAAAAAACAAAAATAAGCTTTATGGTACCCTCTGACATTTTAAAATGAATGTTGTAAATGTATGGTGATAAAATTTTAAGATTATAAAACAGTGGATTAAGAATGGGTCAAGAGAGAACACGGTCTAGTCACAATCACTCTAATCTATAATAATAAAAGCATAATATGCTAATTAGACCAGATGTCCTTCCGACGACCTTCTGGATGAAGCTGCAGTGGCAGGAGCCAAGGCAGAGGTGGCCACCACGGTGGGCGGGGGGTGAGGCAGAAGTGGCTGTGGTGGCGGCGGGGCTGAGGCAGTGGGGGCCGAGCCCCTTGCATGAATTTTATATATTGGGCCTCTAGTAGCTTAATAGCCAACACAATTATTTCCAAAGCCTATTCCAATGAGTGGAACTCATGGCCCTACAATATGACAGCACCATATGTTCTGCTACAGGACTAGTTTTTTGGGGAAAAAAATTTCATTTTTTACGATTAATCCCACGGACACCTAAGTGATCTCGCACGGCTCACAACTCCTTCGGGCCCTGTTCCTTCTCTGTCGGATGAAGTTGTAGGACTATAAGGAAGGTCCACTCCTGTGCTGAGTATCTTCCTTTCTCTCTGCCCTTCCATCTTCCCATCTCTTTTCCTTCCTTCTCTTCCTGGCCACTGGCAGGCCCCCGGCACTCCCTCCCCCTTGTCTCTAGGCATTTTTCTTCTATGTAGGTAGGCAAGGGATGTGGTAGGAGAGGGCACTGTTGACTAAGAAGCTTGGAGGACAGGAAGGTAGTGAGGAGAGGGACAGGAATGCACAGGCAGCCCAGGATCAACCTATGAACCAGGAGGTCACGGTTCAATTCCTGGTCAGGGCATGTATCCGGGTTGCGGGCTCAAATCCCCATTGTGGGGAGTTCAGGAAGCAGCCAATCAATGATTATCTCTCTCCCTCTCCCTTCCTCTCTGAAATCAATAAAAATATATATATACTTAAAAACTATAGAAAGGGCTATATGACAAGGAAAGTAGCCAGTCTGTCCTTACTGGGAATGACCCCCAACTGAGCCTGCAAGGATATTGGGACTTCCGTTTATGGTCTTAAGAATCTAGATTCTGCCAAAAATCTGAATAAACTTGGAAGTGAATTCTTCCCTGGAGGCTCTAGAGGAGAAAGCAGCCCAGCTGGCACCCTGATCTTTGCATTGTGAGACTGAACAGAGAACTAAGCCATGGCCTGCTTGGACCTCTGCCCCAAAGAACGGTGAGCTAATTAATAAGTGGATGTTGTTTAAGCTACTATATCTATGGCAATATGTTATGAAGCAATAGAAAACTAACACACAAAGTATCTATTTGCTTAATATGAAATAAGAATAACAGCACTATCTACCTCCTAAGATGTATTTGATAAGATGCATCTTATCAAATAAAATAATCCTATAACACATTTAGCAGTCTTTCATATAGTGCATGCTTAACTTAGGTTATCTCTCTTCATCATTACTATTGTTATTGATATCACATAAAGCAATATCGGAAAAAGAAATAAGAATCTTCTCCATTAAACCCATTAGATATTTAATTTATTCATTAACATGCCAAGCAAGATATTTTGGCATATCCTGGATATAAATAGTATTCCTGATTTCTTCTGTTATTAAAGCTTTGACTTTTTTTCAAAATCAGGTTCACCCCAGTGGTGGCATTTCTTAGTGAAAGACAACTTCCTCAGCTCTTTAAAGCATTCATCGCAGGGCTTCTGTCAAGTTGTGATGATGGGTGGAAAATGATGGTGACAGCAGGAAACTTTCCTATAAATGCCCCCTGAATATGGCATTTAAAATTTTATATGCTAACTGAAAAACCAAAATGCTCTTGCCAACAAACAGAGCCAAGGTGGTATTCATGCAACCAACAAACCAAGCCACCTGAGTAAAGTCACTCTTGTAAAATCGACTGAATAGTTATGTGTCACCTAATCCCAGCTGTGAGCTAATGCTCAGTATGGCTGATAGCCATATTCTAAAATTGATGGCAAATGTGCATAGGAGAAGCAAAATAGCACTTATTCCCAGGTGGTATTCATCTTTAGCAATGAAGCAGATCCTGTAATGTGAGGCTAGCTAGCCTTACCTCAAACACTCCATAATTTCCATTTATGTTTCATGACATTATTGGGGTTGCCATGGATTAATCCTCCTCATTATTGAGAAAGGGCTGTATACACTCTTTGATCCTCGCTTCTTACTAAATTTAAAACTGCCGGTATATTAAGATTTCAAGAAATAACAGAAATGAATGATCAGGGCAATGGAGAATGGCATAGCACACAAGTAGGTCCATAAATCTGTAATGAACTACATAAAAAGCACACAAAAAGCACTAGAGCAATGAAATTGAAACACACCTTCTCTGCAAAGTAGAACCGTCATAAGCTATATGACTGTTTTTGAGATTAAGATATCATTTTGAGAAAATCATTAATTAAGAGGCATTAAATACCTGCCTATGATAAATGGCTTTTGGTAACTGACATTTCTAAGAAAATTAATGGTAAAATTTATTTAAAGTCTTATTCAACTTCCCTCACCTTAGACATAAATCCATTCTGCCAAATTGGGGTCTTTTCATATTGTCTTCTATATTTTGAATCCTGACAGCATTCTTACTTTAATCATTCTTGACATTGCTAATTTTTGGAAGGAAAGTCTATTCATTATTTTTACAAACCACCCTAGCTTATTATCAACAGGAATGCTGATTTACAAAGTTATTTTGTTTATATACATAATTTGCATCTTGGATATTTTTATATGCATGTCACGTTCAAAATGCATTACTAGTTGAATAGAATGGCATGCCAATAAATCAAATCCCGGCTATATCCTGAGATCTGAATAATTATGATATAAAGCACATCTCCATATAACCAAAGAGGTGGTGATTTCCCACTTTAAAAGATTAGAGTGACCTAAAAACAACTACTTTAATATATTCAATCAAGACTCAGTGAATTTATGAGGCAGGGATAGATATTTGCTAATATAATCTCCAAATATAGAAAAAATAAATATGTTTTACCTGCATATTTTTTATTATTAAATATCATTATTTTAAATGGCCTTCCTATAGCATAAATTAGAATATTTGGGAGTTTGTTTATCCACTTTAAAAATGCAAATTAGTTTCTTTACTTTATAGCAGCATTTTAAAACCAGATATGCTTCAAATAATTAATCCCTACAAACCCCTCTTGATGTATATTGGCTTCTGGCAAGAGGGTTCATAGCTTTACTTCAATACTCAATTATTATGAATTCCCAAAATTATGAGTCATGAGATTATTTCATTGTTTCACAGATCTAAATAGATATTGAAAAGAAGCCCATCAAAGGGCTAAAATGATTCTATCTGAGTGATAAAAATAATTTTATTATTTTTATTTAGTTTGAAAAATACTAAAAAGCAGAAAAAGATGAAGAAATCACCTATAAATCTATGACAATGTGTATACACTCTGATGTGTACTCTCCCCTCCCACCTCTCACACTGGATTGTTAGATTCACAGTTTGGGACATGGAAAGGAAAACCCAGTTCGTCCCTCTAATGAGTCTCTTTCCTGTGAGGGTACATTACTACTCACACAAAACTCTTCTGACACTTCCAGTCAACAAATGTGGGTTTCCCCACACACACAGCAACAAGCAAGTTCCAACATCACCTGGGTGTCCTGCAGTTTAACTCAATTCTGACATTATTAACTTGGAGAGCGCATCAGATCTTATAGGCTACAGGCTCATAAGGCTGGTCCCTCCCCATCCCCACTTCAGACACCAATCCTAAAGTTAAGTAATCATCTATGCTTCAACCCAACAGCTATAGACCTGAGGTTACAATGACCCCCTCCTCAGGTCTGAATAATTTGCTCCAACAGCTCACAGAACTTTGGGAAATACTTATTTATGTTTACCAGTTTATTTAAGAATATTATAAAGGCCCTAGCTGGTTTGGCTCAGTGGATAGAGTGTTGACCTGAGGACCAAAGGGTCCTGGGTTCAATTCTGGTCAAGGGCATGTACCTTGGTTGCAGGCTCCTCCCCAGCCCAGGCCCCTAATCGGGGCTCGTGCAGGAGACTACCAACCAATCGATGTGTTTCTCTTACGTCAATATTTCCCTCTGTCTTTCCCTCTCTATTTTACTCTCTCTAAAGTCAATGGAAAAATATCCTCAGGTTAGGATAAAAATTAAAAAAAGAATATTATAAAGGATACAGATAAACAGCCAGATTTAAAGAGACATAGGGCAAGATCTGGAAGGTCCTGAGTTCAGAAGCTTCTGTCCCCATGGAGTTGGGGTATGATATACCCCGAACCCCATACCATTGGGATGTAATGGAGGTTTCTTCATGTAGGCATGATCAAATATCAATCCATTTTCAGAGCTTCAGGGAGCTCATTCCTGAATAGTGGCTATTGGGACATTCCCAACCCTGGCCTTAACCCTACCCCTAACTTCCTTTGATCCTGGACTTGCAATATTAGAATGGAAGAACATAAATGAAACATGGGCTTTATATTATCTGGTTGCATTGTCCAAGAGTGCTAGAAAGACAGAAGGTCCTGAGTTCAGGAGCTTCTGCCTCCATGGAGTTGGGGTATGATATACCCTGAACCCCATACCATTGGGATATAATGGAGGTTTCCTCATGTAGGCATGATCAAATATCAATCCATTTTCAGAGCTTCAGGGAGCTCATTCCTGAATAGTGGCTATTGGGACATTCCCAACCCTGGCCTTAACCCTACCCCTAACTTCCTTTGATCCTGGACTTGCAATATTAGAATGGAAGAACACAAATGAAACATGCTGGTTGCATTGTCCAAGAGTGCTAGAAAGACAAAGAGACAGTGTGTAGTAAAAACAACATGGATATTGATATTTGAACTCCCACTCTAGCACTTACTATTTCTGAGGGGGTTTCCTCACCAATGAAAAGGAGACTGTTCTATGTACCTGAGGTTTCATGAGTTCTAAATTCATTAAGGTAGCTAAGGTATATAGCACAGAAGAGTCCCTAGAAAACAATAGGTCATTGTTTCCTTTTCTTCTTCCTTTCACAGATGACACATTCTAGAATCAGGTTTATTCTGGGGAAAATGGGGGAAGGTAAATGAGTTTTTTCATAATTGTCTTAGGAGCTAGAGGTAATCTTGATGGCCTAATGAATACATTAGGGAGTTGATAAATGATAACTCATAATGAATATGTTGTCATAGGAGGGGGAAAGCAAATTTAGCAGTTAGAGAAAAGACACAAGGATTTAATGTTGGGATGCAATTTGGAACACAATTAAGGTGATGTAGGAGCCTAATATCTCATTCATATAATAAAATATCTCCAGGCGTGGTGGTGATTAGATGCAGTGATTTCCTGGCTCTTATCATAGATAATAGTTCTGACACTGTGTCCTTATCAAAGTGCCAGAAGAACAGCTCAATACACTCCAAGAGAGAAACAAGTCACATCTTGTCAGACCTACATGGTTCCTGGATTCTGCCCACCAAAATAGGGACACAGTCCTACCTTTGGTGACTCAAAAAATTCTGATGCCATCCTAAGATAAGAGGTCGTTGCTTTATCTTGAAAACTAATTATAGTTTTAGATAGAAAGTTATGCAAACTAATGTTGATGCATAACTAGTACCAAATTACAAGTCCTTTTATAAACGAACGAATCTTGGTGTCGCACAGTGAAGAAACCACTTGGTCATCCAAGGAGAGGACCTCCTATATGCTTTTCTGTTCCCTTCTCCCAGTGGTTGGCAAACTGCAGCCCCTTGAGTGTGGCTCTTCCACAAAATACCAGGTACCGGCGCGCAAGCACAGTGCGATTGAAACTTTGTGGCCACACTCAAGGGGCCAAAGAGCCACATGTGGCTCGTGAGCCGCAGTTTGCCGACCGCTGCATCCCATTTTGATTCTGATTACCTCCAAATTCCCTAAAGTTGCACCTCCCAACTTTATGCCAAATCATCACACAGTAATGCATAAAATTCATAGGGGAGCTGTAGATATTTTATATTTTTAAGGGAAACACATAGATACTTAGTGTCTCTCAGATGGCCCATAAATTACAAGGTTGAGGTAATTTTCAGACCGCATAACATTTCTTTGGATGACATAATGTCTTTTAGAAGCTCAGTTTTCTGCAGTTGTTATGATAAAAAGCAAATACTTCAGAAAAATTTATGTGGAACAGGAAATGAAGGTAGTGGCATCCAATTTGATTCCAAGGTTTGAGAAATTGTGCAGTGCTTAACAGCTGTACTTCTCATTAGGAAGTAATGGTCGTAATTCAAGAATGAGATAAGTATTTTTTCTTTCAATTTATATATATTATTTTTTCAAATGGCTACAGAGCTACTAGAACATGAATACGCATGAAATTGTTTGAATCTAACCACTTAATACACTGGTGTTTCTTTTGGACTAAGGATGCTGAGAGGGGGCTTGGGAGTGATGGGGGGGGGGGGGGGGAGGGAATGCTGAGATGCCAAGGGCCCCATGAACAGAAAAAGTTTGAAAGCTCTCTTCCACCTTGTCAATATAGTTTAGGTTAATATTGTATCTTTAAAGGTTTATTTATCACAATAAATTGCCCGAGGAGGTTGGGGAAGTGGTGGGTGTTCTTTCATTGAAGCAGAGAAAGTTAAAATAAATTTTAGGTCATTAAGATC
>NW_006298623.1:905443-914913 GCF_000327345.1 Myotis davidii
TGACTCATGTTAAAAACTTGTCACCTGAGGACATCCATCTGTTCTTTACAAATCTCATTTGGCCTTTGCGTCTTCTCTTCTTGACAAAATATTAGATGGTTAATGGCTTCGTTTTTAAAATCAGGATCCTTTGGGGTTGCCTATTGTTTGTGCTTATTTAGAGCATTATTTATTCTGTCTGACCTGCTTTCTGCATTTCTCAAAACAAAACATCCATATCTCATAAATCTACTATTTAATTTCTAATCATGTTGCAAGCTTCAAACATCCTAAAAATAATTATTTCTCCTTTCTGCTTAACTTGGAGAGCTGGAAAATAAATATTCAGGCTCTATCAGTTACTCATATTAGAAATAAGGCATAGAAATATCAATTTATAATTGCACTTTAAGATTCTTGAGAATGTGTTTAAAGCCTTTTTTCTTTTTTCCCTAACTTCAGTTTATCTTGGAGTATTCCTCCCACCTCATTGCTACCACAGGATAATATCTATGTAGATGGTTCCCAAATTTCTGTCTTTCTCTTTATCCTGTCCTCGCATCACAGCAGCACATCCCAGGTTGCCTAGATATGCCACCGTCTCCACAAGCATCATGTGGCCCAAGTATTCACCAACGTCCCTCTCATACTGTTCTTCCTTTGTGACAAAATAGTAACATTCCATACATACTGTTCTGCCCCTTGATTTTTTTACTTAAAACATCTTGGAAATCATTTTGTAGTGATGCATACCACATTTTCTCATTCATTTTTGTATGTTTGCAAGGAAATCCATTCTAAGGATGTGCCATCATTTATTTAACCCAACTGATGAGCATGTAGATTGCTTTTTAACTTGGGAGAGGGTGGTGCCGAGTGATCAAACTGTACATTGGTCATTTAACACCATGTGTAAGTCTATCTGCAGAATAAATTGCTAGACGTGGAATTGTTGCATCTAATGGCATGCTTATTTTAAATTTTGATGGAGAATGCCAAGTTGTCATTCACAAATGTTCCAGTTGGCACTATCAGTGGTGTATGAAATAAATATTAATAATTAAATGCATACCATCTTATTTTTATAGCCAATGCCAAGTTGTTCTCTGTGAGAGAGAAATGTTGTTTTCTATTATGCCTCAATAAATTCGGGATTGTTTCATTAAGTGAAAGCCTTCCTTGACTAAAAATCTCTCTTGCAACTTCTTTAATCTCACTAGCAGTGCTCTATGCAAAATGGTTTCGCTCAAAACCCTAGGAAAAATATTCATGAGATTTGACACAAGAGAAATCTTTTTTGTATTCACTTCCCCGAATTCCTTTCTCATTATTGGCACACACACACACACACACACACACACACAGTATGGCATGATATAAAGAATTTAAGTTAGGCAGTGATTTATCAGAAAGAGAAGGAGCATGCATTTAAAATGCCCATCTTTAAAGAAAAAGAAGAAATTTTTTTTTTAAATGACTATTGTACATCTAACAAAAAAATCAATATCTGGCTTTTGCAGGAGGAGTCCTGGGGTGAAAATAAAATCGCTCACCCTTGTAGCTTTAAACAATGAGCTTCTATGCCTAAGGAGAAAAGGGCATTTTCTAGAGAAGCTTTAAAAAATGAGAAATGGAAATCACTCATGTTCCAATCTTTTGCAAGACTTGTTTCTTTAAAATGAAATAATTAATGCACCATTCTTAATGCCCAAAAGCCTTATGTAACTTTTCACAAAGTTTACTAAATAATCAAGATGCAGCAAATGTTAGCCAAGAAAATTAAACAAGAAAGTGTGCATTTCATAAAGTGTTATTTAACTTGAAGGCCTCAAGTGGGCAAAATGCCAATGGAATTGTTAGAATACATTTTCCAAAAGCTACAGGCAGGAACCCAAATAAAAGATATACAATATTTTCTTTAAATGAAATAAGGTAAAATGCAAAGAGGGAAAAGTCAACATTCCACAACCACCAGTAGCCTTTAGTTTGTGTCCCCTAAGCCTCTATCTCGTTCAACCATATTCAGTGCTTAGAAAATCCGTAATATCTATTAAAATGAAAACAGAGGCAAGATAGTCACTGTATCAGCTATTACAAGCTCCTGAATTCCTTGCATCTGAAGGAAATTCCACATGTGCTTAATTAACTTCCAGCTTTCTTTGTGAGTTCCCATAACCATGCTTTTTAGACATTGACTCTGGAAATCCATGGTCCCGCCGTCAAAGCAAGCTTCCCTTCATGCACGTCTCTTACAAGATTCCTTTAACTGCAGCATATGATCGCTTCCTACCTTTTATGTATAAAGATTAATTTGGAGTAACTGAACCACCAGAAGTTCAGAAGCAGGGAGTTGAAAATGCAGATCTGAGGCTCCGATACATGTATCTATTTGGAACTCTTCAACATAAAGGTCACAGTTGAAATATGTGGTGAGGCAGAAGGAGGGGAGGAGCCTGATGAAACAAAAATTACAAAGAAGAAGGAGCCAGTGGACAAATGAGCAAATCAGGAGAGACCAAGAAAAACAGAGCTTGAGAGTCCCTGCTCAGCTGGAAAGCAGTTGGCAGAGGCAGGGCAGCAGCGGGAAGGCTAGGTAACCTGAGCCAACCACAAACCCTCTCTCAGCCTCATCTTCCGCATCTGTAAACTGAGGGGCGCTCTAGATCTGATACCCTATGGGTTTCTGCTTATGTGCAAGGAAAGGAAGGATGATAAGGCCGAATGGCATTAGTAGGAATGCTAATTTCCCTCATGCCCTCTGATATGACCTGAGACATAAATAATGCTGCTCCCCAGTATTCTTCCATCTGATACCCTATGGGTTTCTGATTCTGTGCAAGGTCCTGAAAGGAAGGACGATAAGGCATTAGTAGGAATGCTAATTTCCCTCATGCCTTCTGATATGACCTGGGACATAAATAATGCTGCTCCCCAGTATTCTTCCACACGTCCCAGCGTTTTTGCACTCAGGGGGAGCTATGTGACTAGATCTGGTCAACGGGCCGCAAATAGCTCTGTGTCATTTCTAGACTGAAGCATTGAAGAACCCATGATTAAGCCCTTCAGTTGTCTCTCTGCCACAGCAAATTTTGAAACTTATTTCCCTCAGTGACTAAGTGGAGCAGAGACCTCCATCAACCCATATGGGACATGTATCATGAACGAGAAATAAGCCTTTGTTGTTTGAAATAAGGTGGGGGAGGGTGGATGGGTGGGAAGAGATCAACCAATGAACTTGTATGTATATATGAATAACCCATGGACACAGACAATAAATAGGGTGGTGAAGGCCTGGGGTGGAGGCTGGGCTAGAAGAGGTCAATGGGGGAATAAAAGGGAACATATGTAATACTTTCAACAGTAAAGATTTCAAGAAAAAGAAATACTATCCATGTGAATGAAGAGAAAGTACTGCAAGAAAACAGGGAAAAAAGCAGTTACCTGGTAAACCAGCAAATGACTGGCAGAAAGGGATTGTGGACAGGATATTCTAGAAAAGTGGACAGACCTAGTGGGAACCGCTGTTGTGTGTGTTATCAAGGGATCTGAAGGCCCTAAATCCTCCCACACAGAAAAACCACAAGAAATAAATACATCTGTGTCTAGTGGCGGAGGGGAGCATTAAATGGTTAATCATCTTATGTTTAGTGTGTTGCTTTAGAATCCAAATGTCTTGACTTTGAAAAACAATTGTTCATTCTTTCACTCATTTCCAGCTGGACCATGGTGATCACGTCATTGGGTGCGGCAGAAAGGTTGCACCTCAGGGAAACCGGTTCCAAACAAAATCTCAGAGACAGGGTGATGACAACATGTCTCCGGGAATCTCATCCAAAAATGCTAAATATAAGAGGACAAGACTAGCTTTAGGAGGAAAAAAATGACCAAAAACTAAATAACTGAATGGAGTTTTTCAAAAGAAGTGTGAACAAGTCATTTTTTCTGTCTAGCAGGAAGTTGAAAGTGCAGATCTGAGGCTCAGATCCGTATATATGTGGAACTCTTCAACGTAAAGGTCACAGTTGAAATGCGGGGAGAGGCAGATGCTCTGGTTTGGTTTTGGCAACACCCGCTCTGACACCTGTCTTGCATGTCTTCTTGTCTTGTTCACCAGGAACCGTAACAAAGTTATTCCCAGGCATCCTTCCAGCTAGAGCTCCTCGTGCGGCCTGCTTCCAACAAGTCTGTGTGCCTTTCTGATGTGACAGTGAACAGCTGCCAGTCACCGGAAGAGGTAATTTTCAGTGAGGCAGGCATGGTGGCGCAGGCGCCTGGGTCCTCTGGGATAACGGTGGCAGAATTTCTCGCATTTCTTCCCCAGCATCCCGGAGTCTGAGTGGTGAGCAGAGGTGACTGGCTGTACTGTGCTTTTCTGCAGGCTGCATTGCTGCTGGGTTTATATCTCAGCCTAGTTTCCAGGAACCCTGGAGTTCCTGTGAGGTTCCCCAAAACGTTTTCTGAGTCTCTTGATGCTTCAATTAGTTGGAGTAGATTTTATGGTCTACAACTACAGTTGTAAATTACCTAAGGAAACAGTGAAATCAGAGATCCCAGGCACAGGCATTGGGCAAAATCAGGAAAGAGATATCTATGAGGCGATAAAGCCAGATAGTACAGGCGTCCTTGCTCTATCCAGAGGTGGGATTCAAGTTGATCTACATTCCTGGCATTAAGGCGAGGATAGGGGTCCGGTCTGACTTGGTCTCTGGCCAGTGTCTCATTCTGCTTTGTCTTCTGTCCCCCGCATTTGGCCAAGGAGGAGATAATCTACATGGCTACCTGTCAGGTCTCAGGTGGGCTTTGGGTGCCACTTGCTGCTGATAACAACAGACCTGGCTATCATTGCTGGTTACAAGATTTCTGCCCTCTGTAGCTTTTTTATCTCAAATCAGTATTCTCTTCTGCTGCTTCTCTCAGCATTTCCAAACCTGTGTGGGCCCAGGGAACGCACAGGAGCTTCTTCTATGCCTCACTGGTGTGAGGGGGCCCTCCGGAGCCGCTCTCAGACCCACCGCCCTGGAACCTCTCCCTGCCCTTCCTCAGCCACTGCACCGCGCAATCCGGAATGCAAAGTGTGTCATCCTGGAAACCCAGAACCTCATCGCGTCTGCAGGAAACAGTTGGGCAAGTGAGCACCAGACTGAATCTTCTGTTCAAGTGGTGATTCCATTATCCTCATCCCTCCCTTTCTCAGAATTTGAACTCACGTTGGAGAAGCCAAAATAAAATAAAATAAAATAAAGTGATTTCTATGTAGACTTTAAGAAGTCTAGTGTGAACAGTTCTCATACATTTCCAGTCGGCATGTAAATGGGTACCACCCACCTCTAAGGAGAATAATTTGGCATTACAGGGATGGGCAAAAGTAAGTTTACAGTTGTGAGTACACAAAGCACAGAGTTAATAAATCTGTTGTAATCATCATAACCTGCATGTCTTTTTCCATATGAACAACTGTAAGCCTGCTTTTACCCATCCCCTGTATTTAACAAATGTTAAACACACATGGCCTTGAATAGCAATGTTACCTTTAGAAATATGTACAACAGCTAAATCATATACCCATCAGTACGGGACTGAATAGATAAAATGGGGTATATTCACACAATGGGATATTATAAGGGTATGAAAAATTAGGAAGTGGCTTTTAAGTCCTGATTTGTAAGATTTCCAAGATATATCTGGAGTTACACTGAAACCAATAATATTGATTGTGCAGAATAAGGTGCAGAAGAGAAAAGGAGAATATTCAACATATAGTCATTTATACTTCTTGAATTTTAAACCATGTGACTATAAAACATATAAATATCAATAAATACATTTTTATCTTAAAAATACATTTGTTTAATTTGTTAATATATACCTTTTTCATATATATGTGTATATATGAAATACACACACACACACACACACACACACACACACATATATATATATATTATAGTTTAAAACTTGCTTCAAGCTGAGCAATTACTTTTTTGTTTTTGGAATATTTACCTTCCCTGAAGCTATGATTGTTTCAGTCTTAATGAGATAAGAGCCTCAGGGTAAAGAGAAGCAATTATTAGTTCCTCGGAATAAGCAATTACTGGTAACTGGAATTTAACTACATCAGTTAAATGTTTTCAAAAATGCCATCTCTCTGCATATTGTCAATAGTTGAGATCTGCATCATTCTTTACTCAGACCTTTGTGTGTTAAGCTTTTCTCCTTAGTTCATTAAACTAGTTCATAAAACTTAGTTCCATATTTACATTAAAACTCGTCCTAAACTCTTTCATGAATTAACAATTTTTTTGTTATGGAATCTATAAAACTGTCATAATATAGTTTTGTAGTTTCCATAAAATAATATCATTTGGATATAAAATGACAACCACAAAGTAACCTGTCAGTGGTTCGCAAACAAAAGCAGTTAGCAGTTTTAGAGTGCTCAGTCTATACAAGGCATGCTCTAAACTCTTTCTTTCTTTCTTTCTTTCTTTCTTTCTTTCTTTCTTTCTTTCTTTCTTTCTTTCTTCCTTCCTTCCTTCCTTTCTTTCTTTCTTTCTTTCTTTCTTTCTTTCTTTCTTTCCTTCCTTCCCCTTCCTTCCTTTCTTCCTTCCTTCCTTCCTTCCTTCCTTCCTTCCTTCCTTCCTTCCTTCCTTTCTTCCTTCCTTTCTTTCATCCCCACTGTAACCCTATTAAGCTGATACATATAATTATCATTTTATAGATGAAACTGTGGTGCAGGGAAATTAACCAAGGTTATATAGATAAGAAGTGAAACTATGAATCAAACCCTGGATCCCACTCTAATAATGTTGGCTATAATAACCAGTATCTAATAGGCATAATTACATGTCAGTCACTGTCCTAAACTCTTCCATGAATTAACAATTTTTTGAGGATTTAACCAATTTAATCCTTACAACAATCCTATAAATAGGTACTGTTTTCTTTCCATTAGATATGAGAATATTGTCTAGTCAGTTCTGGTACAATAGTGTTATGGGTTCACTCAGCGAGATAGACCGCCAACTCAGAATTTAACTTTAAGAGCCTTTATTAAGCTGGCCAGCTGACTACAGTCACAGCACCCTGCCGAAGCAAAGGCTGAATTGTAGCTCTGACTACAGGAGTTATTTTTTATTATTAAATTTTGTGGAGGCCCAGAGAAAAATGTGTCTTTCAAATCCTGAGCCCCCAATATGGAGGAAACTCTCTTTATTTATACTTTTTCCAGTCCTTTGTCTCCCAAATTTGGAATGAGACTTCCGGGCCTTCTGAGAAAGAAGGCCTGCGTGCTGGGAAGGGGCCATGAGACCATATCTCAAGGCCTGGCCTGATGTCAGTACCTGCCTATCTATGTGTCTTAGGAACAGACAGCACAACATGACCTGTCTGGCCGAAGTGCCAGATATGCAACCCAGCACAATAGAGTAGCATGGACTGGGTCGCTTGAACAACTCGCATTTATTTTTCAGAGTTCTAGAGGCTGTTGAGTCCAAGATCAAGGTGTACATTTAAGAGCTGATAGCAGCCCATGAAGTCCCGTAGTTTGCAGAGTAATGGGTAATGGAGGCAGGGCTGAAATCCAGCTTTGTCTGCCTTCCACAGTCTGGGCTCTTCCCATGACACCACTGTGCCCCTCCCTATAGGAAGCTCCCTGGAGCACATGGCAGACCACTGGGGTCTGAATCTCATCTGCTGTTTGTTTTGTCCAGCTCCTCTAACCTCTCTGAGTTTCAGTGGGAATGCTCTTACGGGGGAGAGGAGAACCAGAACTCCTGGGAGGCTCTGTCACCCAACTTTCCCACTCTATCCCTTCTCTCAGTTTCAAAATTCTACACAAGAAAATCTCTGCTAATTAAAATGACAATGTGGTTTCCATTTGACCCAGTGATCCCACTTCTAGGACTATATCCCAAGAAAACAGAAACACCAATCAGAAAGGCTATATGCACCCCTATGTTCATAGCAGCACAATTCACCGTAGCTAAGATTTGGGAACAGCCTAAATGCCCATCAGCAGTTGAGTGGATTAGAAAACTACCATACATCTACACAATGGAATACTGCAAAAAAAAAAGGTAAGCGATCAATCAAAGGACTTGTATGTATTCCTATGAGCATAACCAATGGACACAGACAGTAGGGGGGTGAAGGCATGTGCTGGGAGGTGGGAGTGGCCAGGGAGAAGTCAAGGGGGGAAAAAGAGACTCATATAACACTTTAAACAATAAAGAATTTAAATTTTAAAAAAAGACAATGTGATATTTGGTTTATATCCTTCATATTCTGAAGCTACACGACTCATGTGTCGGGAGGAGGGGGGTCTCACAGCTGAAAAGGAGTTCTGAGCGCTAAAGGGCAAGGTTTGAAACTCCGGAAGAGAATTAACATTGTCTGACAGACCTGATTTCAAATCCAGGCCTGCGTTCAGATTTTGACTCTCTTGAATATCAGCTATTCCCTATTCACCCCCACCCCACCACCGTCACCACCACAGTCCTGGGCCTTCACTCATGCCGAACCTTCTGCCTCAATGCCTTCTCTTTGCTTTTCTCCTTTGAGGCTCAGATCTATAATACTCTTCAAGCCTCCTCGTAATTGCCTCCTCCTCTGTGAATCCTCCTTTGTTCTCTCTTATACTCACATTGGAATGTAGTTTCTCTTTTGTTCCCTAATCAATAATGATTGTCAAAAGCACAGAGATCACTGCCCTTTTTCTATATTTATTTTGTGTGATCATTCTAACCATTTTTCTGGTCAAGAAATTTTTCATCACCTCAGGTCAATTTTGCCTTCAGCACGGGAAGCCCACCTTAATTTTTTATATGTGGAGCCTACAGGGAGGTTGTTTCTTCAACAATCAAAAGAAACTTTGACCTTTTCTAAAAGAAAATTTTCCCCTATTAATATCTTGGTTGCTTTTTTTTGCCTCTCTCCAACTTTTCTCTCTCTCTCTCCCTCTTAATCCCTCTCTCTCTTCTACTTCTTTCCTCCTTCTTCCTCTTCTTTCTTTCTCTCTCCTTCCTTTCTTTCTTTTTTAAATATGTAAATTCAATTCAATTTAGAGAGTGTTAATTGAAGTCCAGCTATATACAGGACTGTAGCATTGGCATCATAGAGATTTTAAAAATTCAGAAATAATCTCTCCCCTCGAGGAATTTTCAATATACTCAGAATGAAATATGCAAAAAAAAACTAATTATGACAGTACAATTCCAAAAATGCTTGGGAAACTGAAAGTTAATCTTCATCTAACACTAACAATTCAGCACACACACAAAAGCTATTTTAAGCACACACTAAAGAGACATATATTGCCGGGAGCCGGTCCATCCTTGCTGTTTCAAGGGAGCTGGCATATATGGAATACTGTTCTTAATATGTTTGCTCACCTTCTTGGCGCTGTGTTTTAACCAAGGTCACCTCTCCGAGAAAGGTTGTTTCCCCAGGTAGGGATTTTCCCCTGAAGTTAGGGAGGGAATAAAACCTCTTAA
>NW_006298623.1:915221-947196 GCF_000327345.1 Myotis davidii
CCTCAGAACACAGAACTTACAGACAGAACTTAGAAGACAGAAACTTAGAGACAGAACTTAGAAGACAGAACCTAGACACAGAACCTAGAACTTCGCTGGAGAGAACATGGCAAAAGATCCTGGACTGAACCTGACTACAGAAATTGGCAAGAGAACCCGGCTACAGAACCTGGTGACCGAACCTGGCTGGAGAACCTAGCGAGAGAACATGGCTACAGAACCTGGCTGGAGAACCTGGAGAACGTGGCTGGAGAACCTAGCAAGAGACCATGGACACAGAACTTGGCTGGAGATTGTGGCTAGAGATCCTGGCAAGGCTGCTGATCAACTGAATGCTGTCTCTGTGTCATTCCTTCTTCGCCGACTCCATCCACACCTTTGGGGACCCCTGGACCTGTTGGGGTTGGACCCCAGCATAATAACACATTTTAAAATGTGTCCATTTTATTGAAAGAGAACCCAAAATATAAATTAGTTATAATTTGAAAGTTCTTCAAACTTCAATGAAACAGAAAACAAAGTTCATTGTTATGGTTAGTTCAAAAGCTAATCAGATAAATTTATATCCTAAAAAAATAAGAGAACATTGATAGAACAGTTTTCTTCAGCCAAAAATGTATTTTTTAAAATCAAATAAAGTTTAGGGTTTTTTTTCTTATATAGTTAATTAAGCAAAGATTAGCCTCACTTTCATTTTGGTATAAAATGTACTTCATTTTTGGCTTGTGTTTTAGGTTGGGTAGGTATTAAGCAGTTCAATGGACCCCAAGTGCTCTATGACAGTATTAATAACATTGGCTTTCTATGGACCGACTTCAAATGAGGGCATCTACAGAGAAACAGTGAGAAGCTATTATTTAGCATCCCTGGCAGTCTGGTGGACATATTTGACTCTAACAAGCCAAAGACTACCTGCACAGTCATATTTTTTGCGCATTGTCCCTGGCTTGCATCCCCTCAGCCTGTATCAGGTGGCAGCAAAACCCCTGGAGTTTTGAGCTCTAGCGGGGACTCAGTGGTCCCTCTTGGCTAGAGCTACACCCCTCATCAGTCAGCTGGCTCCCACTGAGGCTCCAATCTTTTTCCCTGAAAGGCAATTTTACCCATTTCTCTGTTAGTCTCAAATGAGCTGTCTCGTATTTTATTTTCTAACTGCCATCACCAATGAATGGTCTTCATACACCTGTAACAGGTTAAAACCATAATCAATGTATTAATTGACTTTTGTATTGAAGAACTAGAAATAGTCCAGATGACATTGTGTAGGCAACAGAACACAATTCGAGCAATTGGTATTGTAATACTGCTGTTGTTTTTTTATTATCAAGATCAGAATATGTCTTCAAACTTACTGAAATGTATCAAAATATATAAGAGCAGAGTTCGAACACACATATGTAAACATAAATAATTATGCACATGTATAAGTGGAGAGACAAGAATCAGAGAAATAGAGAGGTTGTCATTTCACTCTCTGCCCCCTTACTTCACAAACAAAAGTCTACCATCATATTGCCTGACTTCTTTTTTTCTTAGCATCACTATAAAGCTACATTTTAAAATATCTTGCACATGGTAAAGTGACAATACAAAACTCAGTGAGCAACTGCTCTAAAAGCAATTTTGGATAATGATTGTCACTACGCTGGCATTATTCATCCACAGTGTCAGTCATATACATATTTACTATGTTCCAACTCATCAGCTTAAAATAACCCAGAGAGCATATAAGTGAAGAGCTCTCCTCTCCCATTATTAACAACCGGAAACATAAATATAACCCCCTCTTTCATCCAAGGTATTCTTAGCAAGATTTGCAATGCACATAAACTAGTAAAAGGAAATTTAAAGTAGAACACAGGGGTTAGATTTATTTCTATTGCTTTTACACATTTCTTCTGATGTGGCTTTAAAATAGTAAGCAACACTATATTTTAGTCCATAAAACCAATATTCTGTTCTTTAAAAATGAATTACTGTATAAAAAATTAAAATACTCTAACAATAGAATAAATAATATATTGGCTGAGATTTTGTGTATTTCAAAAATTCTGTCAACAGCATAAATATGTTTCAGAACTATGACACAAGAAGAATTTTTATTTTACTTACGCATGTATTTTTATCTCTACATATACTATTTTGAGGAACACTGACAAAACAGTTTGCTTCAGCCAGTAATATTTTTTTAAAAAAATCAAAGTTTAGAAAAAAACTCTTTTTATGTGTAAAAATGCTAGCTATAGGAACTATACTAACTACAGAAAAGTGGAAAATAAAACAATTGCCCATGATCCCATCAATTATTAGTAATAGTTTTCGTATAATTTCTTTTGGGGGTTTTTAATGCATAATTTTTGATTTGGTGCTATTTTCTCCCATGTTTAGAATAATACAAGTTGGCATATCTTTTTTTCACCAGCTTTAAGTGCAAGGAAAGGGATGTCAGAAAGATATTCACATTTCTACCCCAGCTCTGCCTCTGACTTGTTTTTTGTCACCTTGACAAATCATTTATTTCTTTCAGCCTTAGGTTCCTCATCTATAAATGAGGATAATAGTGATATTTGTCTATGGTGAGCTGACCTTAAGCGAATATGCATCTTCATAACTGTCAGGTCCTATTTGTTGAATATGGGTGATCTACATTAATCAGGATGCCTCTCCGGCTACCTGGCTGCCTGGGAATCTGTAGCCCTGAGGGACAGGCTCAGACTGATCTCTGTCGAGCATGCACGTTCTGTGGTGGTCAGGAATACTAGGTCTCTATCTCTTTAAGGAACCTCACAGCAGCCTTTCTTGGAAGTTTCACTCCAAGGCAAAGATGTTAGACTCTTCTCGGGTGAGTTTGGAAGAAGTTGATTCCAGCTTTCATGGATGACTTTGAGAGGTTCAGGACTTCAGAGAATAAAGTAACTGCTGATATGGTGGAAACGGCAAGAGAACTCGAATTAGAAGCATAGCCGGAAGGTGTGACTGAATTATTGCAATCTCATGATGAGACTTTAAAGAATGAGGAATTGCTTTGCCTGGATGAGGAAACTTGGAAGTTTCACTCCAAGATGTTAGACTCTTCTCGGGTGAGTTTTGAAGAAGTTGATTCCAGCTTTCATGGATGACTTTGAGAGGTTCAGGACTTCAGAGAATAAAGTAACTGCTGATATGGAGGAAACGGCAAGAGAACTCGAATTAGAAGCGTAGCCAGAAGGTGTGACTGAATTATTGCAATCTCATGATTAGACTTTGAAGAATGAGGAATTGCTTTGCCTGGATGAGGAAAGAAACTGGTTTCTTGAGAGGAAATCTCCTCCTGGCGAAGATTGTTTCATTGTTTTTTAGACACAATGTTATTAAACACTTAATAGATGACAGTAAAGTCTAAACATGACTTTTACATACACTGGGAAACCCAAAACTGTGTGTGACTTGCTTTATTGCAGCATTCACTTTATGAATATTATGAATATTTATGTTCACAATTATGGTGGTCTGGAACGAAATTCACAGTAACTCTGAGGTATGCCTGTGGTAGCCAGAATTTTAGCATCTTTTGTGTTGGTTCCCCAAACACCCATTCCCAAAGGGCATTGCTGGGGGGTCAGATGATAACTGAACATGCAGCACGATGTGCTATACGAGAACTCTGAGCTTAGAGAACCTGAAACTTTTATAATGGCCAATAAGACGCATGTCCTTTCTTTCAGGGGGAGGCATTACCTTTTATTACACAGACAGCAAGCATGCCAGTCCTTGGCTCTGGAGGGGAACACTCTCTCTGCCGTAAAAGGCTATTTACTAGATAAATAACCTTGAAAAGATAGTTGAAACAAAGCACATTTAGGACTCTCTTTTCAAGATGTGGAGAAACATGAGACACTCATTGAAAATTGTGCCCCAAATCTGGTACTGTACATTTTAAAATTTCACAATATTTGTTCAGTAAAATATATAGAAGTTACAGTGTCAATCCGGGGAAGCAAACCCTTCATGAAGGAATCATGGTGTCGATCTAGGTGAGCAATTTATTCATGTTTCCTTTGTTAATTGAGATATTTAACTTTTGGATTATGTGACTTGACATTTTATTGATTATGGCGAGATTATTTCTTTGACTCTATCTAAAATTATATTATATTCCATTGAATTTAAGACCTCAAAGATTATAAGATGTACCATTACTCAATTTACCACTAGGAAAAAAATTGTCTAATAGCTATATGTTGCAACACTTTCCTATTACATCTGCTGTAAATTGCTTAATGATTTTAGAGATATTAAATTGTGGAAAATGTATGTATCTTAAGATCAATGAAATTTGTATTTACTTATTGTCTTCCTTTCTCAATTAGAATGTAAACTCACAAGGAGGTAAGGATTTTGTCTATGTTAGTTATCAATAAGTGCCCAATGCCTCAAACAGTGTCTGGCACAAAATAAATATTCAGTAAATACTTACTGAATTTATATAGAAAAAATGTGAGTTCTATCTTCCTCCCCCTTTTATCTCTCCCCACCCCTAACTTTAGTCTACAATAGTAATTCTCAACTCTAGCTATATACAGGCTCATCTCAGGAGCTTTAAAAACATATCAATACCTGGGCCTTATCGAGACTAGTTAAATCAGAATTTCTTAGAGCAAGATGCAGACTCAGGTATGTTGTGAAATCTGTCCAGGTGAATCTAACGCACACTGATAAGTTCAGGATCGCTGATCCGTGCTACTCCACTGATAAAATAAACACATGCACCTCTGCTTTGCATCTCCTTATCCATATGTAGAGATTTGATCACTTGCTGGAATGAGGAATAAATGTGTTCTAAAGGAAATTATTGATATTCCCTCAAAGAGTAATATCCCAAAATGCGTTTATGATACATTCTTATGAACTTATCTCATTTGATTCTTAAATACTCAGGTGAGGAAGATAAAGCAAATACTATCATTTCTGAAACTGGAAAGAATCTGAATCTTAATGATTTACTCAAGGAAGAAGAAAGGATGTACACCTTTTTTCTTCTCTGTTGTATGATCTAAAAAAATCAGAAAAACTATTTTGCATTATTACTTTATCACTATATTCAAATAGCATTTCAGAATCAGTGTATTTGGATTACCAAAACACTGAGAGAAGAGCTGATTAGTGTGAGACATTCATTCATTCAACAAATATTGACCAGTTTGTTGAGTGCCTATAATGTTCCAACTGTTATTCTAAAGCAAGCTGTTTTCTTTGTAACTTTTACTCTGCCCAACCATTGTTTTCCTATACTCTTGAATACTCTTGCCTCTCACCACCCTCTTGACCTTTTCAAGCTGGTTCAAGCTGGTCTAGGTATAGCACACAATACATGTTTATTCATAACTCAAACTTTCTCTTGAGCTATGATGTCCTAATTTCTTCATGCTTCAAGTCATGACTCTGTTCCTTCTTTCTTCTTGCTAATTTTTAATCAGTAAATTTGAAGACCCTTGAAAACAGATAGAAACAAGTAAGAATAATATCCAATTAACCATTGAAAGATTAAAGCTTGAGGGCTGAGGTCAATTTTGTTTTTGTCTTTACCGAGAAAACAAAGTCCCTATATCGCTAATGTTCTAAAAATTTTTTTTTTCCTTGAGAGTGAAGAGAGCCATTAAACCCTCATTATCATTTTATAAAGTTGGATACATTTGCTGTAATTATAAGAGGGATAGTTCCAGCAACAGAGGAATCTGTACTTAAGTGATCTTATGCTCAGAAATGAATAGGATTTACAATAAAGCATTTTCCTGAAACAACCGTAAAAGACTCTTAGAATCAAAAGTCATCATGACAAAAAACGTCGGGAAAACAGGCAGACTGTGCTAATGATCTTTAAGGACAGTGCTAATTTCCTCCTGGGGTATTATAACATTATTAAAAAGTTAATGGGCTATCAGCCATGCTTATAAACCTTTAATCCTAAGGATTTATATTATAGAATTAAGTTCCTCATTAAAGGATTTAATATCATCCATAGGCACTTAAATTTACATAGAAATAATGTCCTCCTTTGGTTTTTACTTACTTTTAAATTTGAAACTAAAGATGGGGATGCAGAATCTATTATTTCTAAGTATACATTTAGATCCAACCTTTTACAAACACTGTTTTACCCAGACCCTCAACTTATTCCAAATATATATTTTTTTGAAAATGCCATATACTATTAGTTCCTAAGGAAAAGGTTATCATCACCCAAAAGGTTTTCATATGACATACAATAGGTTGGCTGGGCTGGGAAAAGACGACATTAACATCAGGGTAATTCAACTGCTTCAGGGCAGTCTGTTTCTGTCTGTGGCAGTAGATGTCCCAGGAAGCCCAGTAGGTCTGAGAAGGCGACGCAGTAGTGGATTCTCTTTGGAGACAGAAACCCATGACCACCATGGTCAAGGTGGCCATCTAATTTTGCTCTAGCCAGTGCCTTTTTTATGATGTAAAAGAGGGGAAGTCCAGACTTCTATTATGACAGTTGTTACAGTACCTCAGAGGAGGAGGCAATCAAACACACAGGATATAAAAAAAAAGAAAACCAAAACACCTTGTTGCCCCTATTCTCTGGCTTGATGGGAGATGGCATGAGAATTCAGTGTGTGTAGGTGGATCATGAACTTCTTGGAAGAAGGCCCTGTGATTGTAATGCTGTCACTATTTGTTTTAGTTGGTAATGAATCATATCAGCCTTTGGGGGAATCCTCTCTGGCCCACAGACACCCAACCAGTCAGTTTCAGCATACTGGCCAGTCTACTTCCCTTCCTTGTTGTCCTGTGTTCTCCTAAGTTAGAGCATTAGAGAAAGAAGAGTTTGTTTTTTCCCATAAAAAGGTTGATGAGGATTTCCAGAAGGGACTGTTTTTAATTTCTTTTTATTTTTTTATGTTTTGATAACTAGTCTTTTTTTTTTTTTTTTTTTAATTGACCGGAATCGAACCCGGGACCCTTCAGTCCGCAAGCCGACGCTCTATCCACTGAGCCAAACCAGTTTCGGCTTGATAACTAGTCTTTAAGATTGGGTTTAGACTACTTAACAGTTGGTACAATTGAGCTTCAAATTCATCAGGGAACAAGAATATTGGATAATGGAGAGTGATAAACAACTTGGTGTGGCTGCAAAGCAAACAAACAAAAACAAAAATATTATTAAAATATTTTAAGTTTTTCAACCTGAGCTACTTTTAAGAGCAAACTGAACTCCATAATAAATCATTCCTTTATGCAAGCAGAAACCACTCATTACTTTGAAATAGACAATTCCTACAAATTTGATTAAGGAAATCAATTACCATTGCAAATAATTTGTTTATAGCTACCAAGTTGGCCAGTATTTTCTGGAATCCATTTTCTGGAAAATACTTTGGCCTTTACAATATTGTCCCACATCAATTTAAAAATGTATATGTGCTAATTTTCCTTGTAACAATAGTTAAAACTTGAACAAAGATTCCTGTGTTTAAGAATGGCTCTAAACACTCTTCATGCATCTATTCACTTAGTCTTCCTAATAATATTCTAAGATAGATACAAATATTACATCCTTCATTTGCAGATGAGGTCTGCTAACCTGCCCATGATTACCCGGCTAACAAGTAGCAGCCTAGCATGCCCTCACCTACCAAACTGCCCCTCCCTCTTTATAACATAGCATATCTTTATTTGAAAGCTTTTGAAGAAAGTACTATGTATTTTTTTCCTATTCCAAAATCCCTTGTATTTTATATTCATTGCAAACAACCAAGAATGGATATAATAAACATTTTAATCAATAGTAATCATGTTTCATATAAATGAAATACCAATAGTCACCAAAGATGTGCCTTGGGCATAGTAAAGGTTCAATAAATATTTGTTGATAGTTTCTGATTAAGTAAATGGAGACTATACCAACATTTTCTAAAAATAGTATTAAGTTATTCTCTAATTATTTAGTCAGATAAAATTTAATGAAAATGAAACAGCATACTTCCCAAAGAAAAATTGTTTAACTGCCAGTTCAAGCACATGAATACCAAAAACATATTCTGAGCTATTTTTTAACTATTATTTTTTTCTTTCTAATATTAAAATATTAGGAAGGGTTGAATATTCTATTTTCCAAATTTATGTCTTCCCAGACCTCAGAATGTAAATTTATTTTGAAAAAGGGTCTCTGAATATAACATTAATTAAGAAGAAGTTATATTGGATTAATTGGGTCCTAAATGTAGTAACTGACATCCTTAGAAGAATGTAATGGACTGACATAGAGACACAGAGAAAGAGAGACAGACAGGGCAAATACCATGTGATGACATGTAGAGACTGGAGTGATGCATCTCTAGTCAATGATCACCAAGAATTGCCAGCAACCACTAGAAGCCGGAGAGAGGAATGGAACCGATTCTCCCTCAGAAGCTCCAGAATAAATGTCTATTATTTTAAGCCATCTAGTCTTTGGTGATTTGTTATGGCAGCCTTAGGAAAGTAATATAGACACTAATGTCAAATTTTAATATTTGCTTATTGTTAGAAGTTCACAGATGCCTCAATTGTTTAGACATTAATAGGGAAAAAAGCTATTTTATAAATATCAGTATTTTTATTTGTATTATAAATATACATGGTCTTAATTTATCTAAAATGATTACTTTCCAAAGCAATATTAAATATCTCAAACTTTTGAATAAGCTCAAGCTCTGCCAGTTAATTATTTGTTGCTATACAGTGATATGAAACTAATATTATATTTTCTCCATTAACATTAACAATAATAAATCATTTCATTTCTGCCTGACATATAGTGCTTTAGGCTGCTCATATTGCACAATTAACTTGATAGAACTTTCAGTGAAAGGCAAGACAGATCGACTCCCATAGTCTTTTCAAAGAGATGACCTTTCTTTCTCAGTTGTTCATGAAGAAGATGATAGCTTCAGAAATAATTTCAAATGCTCCATATAACCCATTCATTAATGAAATGTTAAGTGATTGAATAATGAATCTGGCAATTATTTTACTAGGTGACAAAAGAAAAAAATTGATAAAGTCTGACTATATGAAGCCATTTTGTAATTATACAAAAACACTCACCATTTGTTTGATTTGCTTACACAAATTCCCCCCTTTTTATCCCAGTAATATTTTCAGTTTGAAATAAGGATAAAGAAAAATTATTTGTATTAATATTTTGCTTCTGATTATCATTTGACAACTGCATTAAATTTTGAAAATATAGCTCAAATAAACTTAAAAATAATCACAATGTTAAATGGAACCTAGAATGACTATTTCTTTTATTTTAATAATTCCCTGGCTTTCTAAGAACTATCCCTTAAGAAGTTAAGTGAATTTCTGAGCCACAAGAAGAAATACTTAGTTCTTAATTGGTACAAAAGTAATAATTACAGTTGGAATTTTTTTTCAAATTGAGATTTAAGTGTGTATGAATCACTAAAAATTTTTACTTGCTGTTGGCATCACCTTTAGATTTAAAACTATATTGAAACTGTATCCATGGAAAAATAGAGAAAGCTATGAATGTGAGATGAAGGTGCTGACTACATCTTTATTCTAGCCAACAAAATACAAATTACAGTTAATTATTTTTTATTATATAAGGTAAATTCATGATTATAGTTTCTAAGCAGGAAAAAAGTATTGGAGAGGCAATATAATAATTGAACAGTTTCCCCTCAAATTGTGGGCTGATATATATATAGACAAGTAAATGTTGTATTACCTCTTAATTCATCAATGCTATATATGAATTACCTCTTCATTAAAACAGGTAATATGCTTATATCAGTCTCCAAGATACACATAAAATTAACGCTATACCAGTGATGGCGAACCTTTTGAGCTCGGCGTGTCAGCATTTTGAAAAACCCTAACTTAACTCTGGTGCCGTGTCACATATAGAAATTTTTTGATATTTGCAACCATAGTAAAACAAAGACATATTTTTGATATTTATTTTATATATTTAAATGCCATTTAACAAAGAAAAATCAACCAGAAAAATGAGTTCGCGTGTCACCTCTGACACGCGTGTCATAGGTTCGCCATCACTGCGCAATACCATACAATTTTCATGAAATATATTTACTAATCTTTATGGTCATGTTAAGTGGCTACTGAGAGTTCTATATGACATGGGAGAACTCTTTGGAATATATACATTACATAAAAATTAGTACTGACATCCAGCCATGGAATGTTTGCTTTTCTAAACTATTTGAAAACAAAAGGCAAAATATTGACATTCCTTCCAGAAGCCAGTTCCTAGCTTAGTGTAAACTTTGTCTTATTTCTTGCTCTTATGATATGAATTTTGTTTTAGAAAGGTCAGGAAACCATCGATGTTGGCCAGGAGCCAGCTGGTCCTTCACACTGAGTTTTGACTCACAGCTATTGACTTTACCAGGCTATTAGTGTAAGAAGAATGTGGGGTGGGGTGGAAAGAAAGGGGCCAGGGCCAAATTTGCCTATAAATAGGGAACACACAATAATTCAAGGCTGAGAACAGACCCCAGGGATGCCGAACGGATGAAAGCCCACATATGCCCCTGTTATGCTACATGCCTAGATATTTATTAATTCAGCTCTTCTGTCCTCAAAAAACAAGAGGACTTATAGATACAAAGCTGAAGGAGGGAAAAGCAGAAGAGAGCAATTGGAATCATAATCTCTATCCCGGGAGCCTTGGTAGTGCGCATGTGACTTCCCACAGCTCTGCGGCAATGGGAGCCACGACGCCCTGAAGAGGGAGGACAGAAGAGGCTCCCAGGGGCTGTTGAAGCCTGCTTTAAAGTCAGGGTGCAGAATAAAGTTACTCACCCATTTAAGAAAGATATCAGGGTCAGCAATCTATGAGGATGAAAGATTATGACCCCTCCTAGGGTTTGCAAGAGGTCATAGCCTTTGAACTTCAATGCAAATTAATTCAGACGGAGATGTGCCTGAACCAGGCTGTCTGTGGTATAACCAATGGTAGAATGCAAAGTCAAAACTGCGAAGTGTGTGCGCACATTACATTCAAGTGCATTTCAAAGTGAGAAGCTAAGATTTGTTTTGAAGTCCCCTCCTGCACCGCCCTGGGAAGATTAAACCTATCATTTTCAGGTTCAACATGAACATTTTCTCCCTTTCCAAATTTGTGTGATAGCTGACTTTCCTCCCAATACAAATTTCTGTCTTATTAAACATGTATTGTGCTCTTTAGCCATATTAGTAATGTTGTCGCATGTCAAATGACACATTCTCCTGTTGTTGGAGGAGGTCTTGGAGAGGATGTGACTGCTGGTTGACCCATGAGCAGGACCGGGCAATCAAAGCCTCCTCCCCCCACCTCCTCTGTCCTTGGAATGGGTGTTCCTCCTGCCATTCTCAGAGCCAGAGACTTTTCAAGGATGCAGCCTTGAGAGAGCAATGTGTCGTTGAGACCGTCTGGATGGTATACTTGACTGCATGCAGCTAAGGCTTCTCTATAAACTTTTAAGATTCTGGAGGACTGGTGCAGACATCTATTGGTCTTTAAGCCACCCAAGACGAGCCTCCTATGTAAGTTCCCTTGCTTATTAAACCTGTCTCTTTCGTCTGCCTCTCCTTGCCCTCATGTACCGGGGCCCGTTTCATATCTCATATAGGAAATCCTGAGTTTGCAAACCAACACCAGATTTTCTTTCAGGATTAGCCTTTTCGATAGCTCTTGTCATCTAAAAGACAGTTTGGAGATTTAAATACATTGACCTGCCCCAATTTACCACAGAATTTGCAGGGTCACTATCCTCCATGTCTTGGAAAAGTTCCTGGTCTCGGTTTGAGTAGACACTAGGTAAACACACATGTTCATGAATTTGGACGACTGTCCATGTTGTGACCAAGTAGCAGGATTGGCTGCCATGAGACAACATCCATCCCTGCTCCTGCCCCAAATAACAGAAATCAGAGACTGCATGAAGTAGCTACTTGGGGTTGTGATTTTAATTCTTGGTATTCACTTGCGTTTGCATGATTTACATTCCCGTATATATAGCATATTTTTCCATGTCTCCAAAGTTTTAGAAAGTGCCCTAGTGAACATTTGAATAAACTGCCTAGTTTTCCAGGTCCTCAGATGCCTTGGGAATACCAGAAGGTGAGTGAATGGTGAGGAATCCAACCAGCAGCAAGGAAAACAACATATGCTTGCTCCTGTGGTCACCCCTTCCATGTATAATTTTTTTTAACCAGAATAATTATCTCATTTCCCCTCATATACTTCTACTGATTTTCCATAAGATAAATCTGTAAGTGCAACTTTCCTGGTTATTTTAAAGTAGGGATGTGCATGTGACAGATCAGCTTGGATCTGAGTCCTCTTTGGCCAGAACTGCGCAATCTCTTCTTCTGCCTTTACCCAGTTTCCCAAGTCATTGAGGGAGTAAATAATTTATACTGTTGTGTGTGTGTTTTAATCCCCACCCAAGGATATTTTTTCCACTGATTTTTAGAAAGAGAAGAAGAGAAAGGGGAAAACAGAAAGAAATGTCAATGTGAGAGAAACACATTGATTAGTTGTCTCCTGCACATGCCATGACCAGGGCCCGGGCTGGGGAGGAGTCTGCAACCGAGGTACATGCCCTTGACCGGAATCAAACCCAGAACCCTTCAGCCTGCAGGCTGATACTCTAGCCACTGAGCCAAACTTGGCTAGGGCAAGAACTTATGATGTTTTTAAGCTCTTTGAGTATTTTCTATAAAAGCTCTGATAAGACCTATCTTCCGCATAACATCATTCAAAGGAAAAATACAATAAATGCAGGTCCAGTGTACTGGCCTCCAAGCTAAGAAATAGTTCAGGTCTTCATGTGCAGCCTCTTTCTCAGTGAATCTTCATTTAAATGTAGAGGCAGGAAGGATAGGAGCTAGGCGTGTCAGATGAGGGTGCAGTGATCCCAACCCCAAACTGAAGGCTGCTGCAATTTTTTCTCATTGTACAAGTGAGCAAATGCGGGCACATAAAGATCAAGAACCGTGTTTAACTTCAGAAAGCTAAAGAAGGGCGCCGCCAGGCATTAAAGTCCTATCCACTTCCTTCCTCTCGGTAGGAAGACACGTAGACACCTGCTTGTATGCTCCCAAAGTGTTTAACTGGGATTTTCCTCAACATTAGCACATTGTGATGTCAAGATCCTGAGTCATGATCAACGCTTCCATGAAGTAGAATAAGATAGGAAAAGACATGAATTGTTTTTTGAAGCTTTTACTTCATTTCCATAATACACACATATTCATGCACACACTTTTGTGATATAAAATGCATTTATTTCTTCCTGTAAACCTACTCAGAAATGAAACTAATTAAACTGCCAAACTCTCCTCCTTTTGGGATTCTCTGTTATTCTATAAAAACTACAGTTTATGAGTTTGAGAAACATCATTTTGAAGCAAAACCTTTGCATTATGAGTTTTTTTCCTCCAAGAAGAGAGATTAATAGAACTATTGACTCGTGCAATTCACCACCGCAATGTTCTGAAATTCTCCAGGGTGACTGGTAAGACAGCCATATCTCACTATTATGGTATTTATAATTTACTGTAAAATGCGTGCTTATATACGTGGGTGTGTGCATGTGTGTAGTTAGAGGAGGCTTGCTAACTTAGGAGATTAATGCTGGCGGTGCCCTAACTCTGAATGCACATCCCACAGATAGTGAATCAGCCCTTGTAACAACCTAACCCAGTGACTCCCAGCCCTGGCTGTATATTAGGATTATCTCAAGCTTTAAAAAAGGATGTAATAGTTATGATATTTTATTTTTTTAATTATCATACAATAACACTGACTTTTTTTCCTTCGGTTGTACAGAGTTATGAGTGTGAATACATGTATAAATTTGCATAACACTCCCAAAACTACCTAAAAAATGCCCTCATGTGTACTATCCCTTTAGGATCACCCCATCTTACCACCCCAACCCCTGCCAATCATGACTTGTTGAGGGGCTTATAAAACATACTAATGCCCAGGCTCTGCCTTCAGTTTCTGATTTAATTAGGCTGGGGATGGGGCTGGAGTGTTTTTAAAAGTTTCTTCAGGGCTTTCTTCATGCATCCAGTGCTGTGAAATGGGTGCAGTCAGCAGGGCCTACACTTCAGAGGCTGCTATCACAAGTTCTGCTCTCTGCAGCCCAAATCAGCATATTAAGGAGTTTGGAATTTTCCTATGTGCAATAGCAATTTTACTAAATCATTCTGTGATGGGGTAGTGCTAGTGGTAACTTTAGCAAGATCACACTAGGACAGATTGTAGGGGTTGGTAGGAGAGTAGTTAAAGACTGTTACAATAGTCTAGGTAAAAGTTAACAGGGGCCTGAATCAGGTAGCGGGGTTGGAGAGAAATGGGCAAACTTAAGAATATTTTGGTGGCATCTATAGGGAGAGAAGACAGACTCAAAGACAAAGTTTGTTTTTTTTTTGTTTTGGAAAACTTAGTGAATTGAGATGCAATTCCTAGAAATATATGTGGGGTTTAGTTGAGAAACACAAATTCAACACTGTTTTGTTAGGTAGGATGATGGCTATTAAAGACTTTTTTTTCATCCTATAAATGAATGGTGTTTAAATTATGTGGATGAGCTGAAGGAAGTCCTGTACAGGTACCTCCACCCTCCCACAAAGAGGACTGAGCACCTGGTGAGCCCAGCTCCCACTGCAGAAGGACCTGGGACTCCTGAGGGAAGACTGCAGGACCTGGCCGGAAATTTCACTGAATTCTGATCCTGCCGTATTTTATGAGCTCTCTCCTGAGCGAATCCATCATGCCCTGTGCCTGTAAGAATGCCTAAAAGCGGAGGGGTCTGTGACTCATGGAGACTCAGAGAAGTTTAATATCGGGTTTGCCTGTGAACATTCGCTTTGCAAATTTGGTCTGAGACTTGCTTTCATTGTGATTTACCATTTAATTGAGAGATGTAGGGGAGGGAACATTACTCTTTCCAGCTTCTAACTTCAAAAACAGTAGTCTTCAATTTTAGCTGCACATAAGAAGCACCTGAGGAAATTTTAAAATCCCAATGCCCAGCAGACACCCTGGTGCAATTAATTCCAATTCTGGGGGAGTGGGACTACGGTATCACTACTTTAGAAATTCTCCAAGTGTGTAAACTACTATATTGGAGGCCACTAGAATCTGTCCCAAAGAATCTAATATTTTTGAACAAAGAAATTGGCTTAAATGTACTCAACTCATGAAGTTGAACCCCACCTCCCCTCCCAGAGCAGCTGGCTAGATGCCCGGGTACACCGTGCAGCTGCACATCATCCTCACCACTGGCCTCTCCAGTTTGAGCCATAAACACTCCTTAGAAGATGCATTAGCATCTACTACTGTGTAACCAATGACTTCAGAACCTAAAAGAATGAACATTTATTATCTAAAGTTTGTGAGAGCCAGGAAGCTGAGGATGACTTATCTGGGTGGTTCTGGCTCAGGGCTTCTAATGAGGTTACGATCAAGTTGTAGTTGATGGCTTGATTGGGGCTGGAGGGTCCGCTCCAATCTCGCTCATGTGGCTCTTGGCAGGAGTCCTCAGTTCCTCACAGGCTGTTGGCCAGAAGCCTTGATTTTGTGCCACGTGGATGTAGGTTTCGACATAAGGCTGATTGAATATCCCCAAGACATGGTAGCTGGCTTCCAGGAGAGCATGGAGGAAGCGGCATTGTCTTTTATGACCTAATCTCTGAGTAACACACCCTCGCTTTTCTTTAATTTTATTTGTCAGAAGCCAGTAGCTAAGTCTAGCTCATGCTCAAGGGAAGGGACACTAGACTTCACCTCTTGAAAAGAAGACTCTCAAAGATTTCATGAACAAATCTTAAAACCACAGAAGATAATTGGCCAAGGTTAAGAAAATATAAAAGGTGCTTTCGTTGCCTTTATGGGAAAAAAATAGTCTACAAAAATTCCACCGAGATGCATAAAGTTAACAGGAATCAGATACTTACAGAACCCAAAAACCTCTGAGTTGAGATAACAAATTTGATTATTGTTAACCTATTAAGCAGCAAGCATGATTATGTGTTCCCATACCTTAAGTCTTAAAAAGAGGAAAAACATACCAGATCAAAAGAAGTCATCTCATCTTGCTCAAATCCATGTTTTCCAATGAATCAGTTCTTTAAAAGATATTCACTTTATGGGGAATGCTGTGTATGTGTTAACAGATAAACAGAAATGACATTTAATTTCAAGCTCCATTAGTACCACAGAGGGAATGGTGAGAACAAGGTCAGCCAAGATGGTAAAGGACAAAAGAATTTCATTTCCAATTACTTAAAATAGTGTATTAATGCAGCAGCTAAGATAATGTTGAACACTTGCCAACTTAAAATGGAAAGGTTTATGGGAGAGAACCAGAAAGCGTTGATATCGAAAGATCTCAAAATGCTCTGTTTTCTGTTGAAATCATTGCTTGTATAGCAAGCATTTGCATCCTATAGAACAGGGGTCTACAGTCTTCAGGCCAAATACAGCATGCTTTCTGTTTGTGTAAATCAAGTTCTACTGAAACACAGCTATGCTCATTCCTTTATGTAGTGCCTCTGGCTACTTCCGCAGTCAACAGCAGGGTGAGTAGTTTCAATAGAGTCTCTATGGCCCACAAGGACTAAAAGATTTGCTATCTGGACAGAAAAAAAAAAGTTTGTCAATCTTTGGTGTAGACTAAAATTGGTAGATATACAAGTATTTTTTAACCTTATTACAATAATCCCTAAACTCTTATCACAGATTATTGGGGCATTAAAGCCAGATCCAAGAGAAAACAGCAATCAAGAGGTTAGCAAACTGCATGTCATTATTTATTAAAAGTTGCTACAGCCATAGCCAGTTTGGCTCATGGATAGACCATCAGCCTGTGGACCAAAGAGTCCCAGGTTCAATACAGATCAAGGGTCACTTACCTTGGTTGCAGCCTGGGCCCTGGTCGGGGCATGTGCAGGAGGCAATCCATTGATGTGTTTCTCTCACATGGATATTTCTTTCTGTCTTTCCCTCTTTCTTCCACACTCTCTCTGAAAATCAATGGAAAAATATCCTCAGGTGAGGATTAAAACAAACAACTTGCTACATTTAGGTTGAAATGACTAATAGTTAATGAAAAGTATTTCCTCCCACTCTACTATTCTGCCACATAAAGAAAAATATAATAAAGTCAGTCAGTATTCTTTAGGTTGTATGTGATAGCAGAGAACCTCAAACTTGCTTAAGAAAAAAAAACAAGAGGGAGTTTTTTGGCAAATAAAATAAAAGGAAATCAGAACCTTTGAATTTAAACAGCCTTCTCTTTCTTGATGGCCCTCTCTGTCTCCCTCCCTTTCCCTCTCTACTGAGACTGCAATGCAGTCCTTCTTTTTATGCCTTCTTTCATTCCTTCCTGCAGCAACTGGGTTTTCTCCGTGTCATGGGGAGCATGACCCCTGACAGCTACAGCTGTACATTTCCTGTCCTCCCCAGAGCAGCCAGAAAACATATTTCTTGTCCAGTCTCAGCACAGAAATCCCAGAAGACAGAGTACAATGATTGGTTTGGAGGTCACCCCATGTGTTTACAAGGTTAGGCCTTTCTACACATGAAAAACTAAAGAGGAAATGGTGCTAGAACAGAGGACAATTCGTGGATAAGCACGTAGCCTAACCAAGTTCCTCCACCATAACAACTGGCCCTCCCACATGGTCATACTACCCAAGGAAATTGGAAGAGAATAGTGCATCTTTTCCTCTGTTAAGGCAGGCCTCTTGTAAGTGGGAATGAATTATTTAATACTAGAGGTCCGGTGCATGAATTCGTGCATGGGTGAAGTCTCAAGGGGGGGGGGGGGGCGCGGGGATGCAATCAGCCTTCCCAGAATGTGGTGGGATGACCTTGCAGGCCCGGGATCCTGATCCGTCCTCCTGACATTCACGCTGGTTATTGGGAGCCACCTGGAGGCTGCTGTTATATTGTTTCTTCCTTGCGGAGTGTCTAGGGAGAAGTGGCTGTAGTGCTCAAGGTTGGCTTCCAGGAGACCAGCAGCACTGTCAGGATCGTGCTGGCAGCACTGGTCCATCAGTTCCTGGCCCGTTCTCTGGAGATTGGCCCTGCAGGACTACTGAGGGAATGAGTGGCTGCTGGGAAGGATCAGTCAGCTGAGCAGCGCTTCTGCAGTGGGAGTGCACTGGCCATCAGGGGGCAGCTCTTGCATTGAGTGTCTGCCCCCTGGTGATCAGTGCGCATCATAGTGACAGGTCATTCCGGTCCTTCAGGTAGTTTTGGTTGTTTGTATATAAGATATCCTGTTTCATTTTCTAGATTTCACAGCTCCATTCACCTGTTTCTCAAGAACTTCTTTTTTCTTGATGTTACAATTGACACTTCAAAGAAGACAGGCATACACTGTTACATATTCCTCTGACCATATCTTTCTTGGGTCAAATAATTCCAATTTTGTAGTTCCTCCTCAAAACCCTATGACTGATACATATACATATACATATATATATATATATTATTGAATTTTTTACAGAGAGGAAGGGAGAGGGATAGAGAGTTACAAACACTGATGAGAGAGAAACATCGATCAGCTGCCTCCTGCACACCTCCCACTGGGGATGTGCCCGCAACCAAGGTACATGCCCTTGACTGGAATCGAACCTGGGACCCTGAATCTGCAGGCTGATGCTCCATCCACTGAGCCAAACCGGCCAGGGCCTTTTTTTTTTTTTTTACACTTCCATTGCATTTGTGTGTTTTGTTGTAAAATTTAAAGAACACCTTCTTAATGTATGAAACTCAGAATATAGCACTGGATGATGATCAAATAATTCTGGCTATATTTAGAATTAACATTGGGATCAGATTCACTTGGGAAGAAATTGTAGCTTTGCCACTTATTCAAAATTGTATGATCTGTAAATAATCAGCATTCTCATTTTACAAATGAGGATTATCAGATATTCATTTAGTACATATTTACTCAAAGTATTAGTGCTTGGCATGCAATGGCTTTGCCATTGGAGAGAGAAGAGATATGCCTATTTTCCATGTGCTCCAGCCTGCAAAAATGTAAATAATTGTGCAGAGTCTGAGATTTTACCCAATTAACAAACTAACAAGTTAGCCTGCCACAGTTTCATAGGTGCTGATAGAAAACTCTCAACTGCTGGCTCAGAAACAAATATTTCTCATGGCATAGCAGGCAATGCGAGTTTAAAGTTCCTATCAGTTCCCCTTGGGCCCCAGTGTCATGGGAACAATGTGAGGCACTCAAGGAGGATGTTGCACACACATTGAGCTTGTGTTCCAACCAGGATCACTGATCTTAGGAAACCCTCTAATAAGAGGACTGCTAGCAAGCCTGTCCCATCTTGCCCCCAAGGGAGATATTATCTTTATTATCTCAGTGAGGGAACAAATATGTCCTCTGACCCAGAAGGAGATAGTAGCTTTAACTTCTGGACGGTTGTTAGGCAAGTATCCTTGAAAAGATAGCCCAGCTGTCACAGATGTATAGAAACTCTATGGAGAATTCCCCCCCACCAAAAAATCCCAGGGAAGAAATTAAGTCATGTGTCCATCTTGGACCAAGTACAGTACGTTGTCCAAGGAGATGGTTAGTATTATTAGCTCCGCTCAAGTTGTCTTCCCACCCAGAGACAGGGGTCAAGGCCACTCACTTAAGACATTGAGAAATGTGCTTGGCAAAGATGAGTTACATTTATTATGATTCAGTTTAGATGGTAAATTTAAGGCTGAAGAGGTAAGATGGGGCCAGATCATGAAGAATTATGTAGGTTATATTAAGGAGTTTGGAATTTTTCCTAAGTGCAATAGCAATTTTATTATATCATTCAATAACGGGGTAGTGTTAGTGGTAACTTTAGAAAGATCACACTAGGACAGATTGTAGAGGTTGGTAGGAGAAAGTAAATGAGAAGTTAGGGACTATTACGATAGTCTAGGTAAAAGATAACAGGGGCCTGAGTCAGGTCTCTAATACATGGGTGGGAAGAGGGCTAAACAGAGAAAAGACCTCTAGGGAAAACCCGAAGAACACAGATATTTTAAGGAGAGTATAAGAGAAACCTGCAAAAAATAAAAACATACAACAAAAAATGAGAAAGAGTAGCCTGGATGATAAGAAGAAAAGTAGAAACAGGTAGTATGATAGAAGCCAAAAGATGATTCAGGAATGGAAACTGACCTCACTTTTTTTTTAATATATTTTATTGATTTTTTTACAGAGAGGAAGGGAGAGGGAGAGGGATAGCGAGTTAGAAACATCGATGAGAGAGAAACATAGATTCAGCTGCCTCTTGCACACCCCCTACTGGGGACGTGCCCACAACCCAGGTACATGCCCTTGACCGGAATCGAACCTGGGACCCTTGAGTCCGCAGACCAATGCTCTATCCGCTGAGCCAAACCAGCTAGGGCTGACCTTACCTTTTTTTAAATGGTTGTGCAACATGCCATGGTATGGATGTACCACTGGTTAAGGCAAGAACTAAAACAAAACAATAAACCCAAAGCAGTTTAATGATGTCAAACCCTACAGAACAAACTTCTTCAGTTGGGTGGGGAGAGAGGAACTCCATCAACCTTAAAGGAGCACTATGGGATACAGTGGTCCTGGTACTATGACATTCAGTGTCAGTAATTTTTCTTTATAGAGCAAGTCATTGTGACTTGTAGATGGCCAGATCATACCCTTACTCCTAGATCTTTTTCGATCACTCTTACATCTATCCAGTCATTATAGTTGTACTAATGTAGCTTTTTTGTGCTGCACTGTACTTGCCCCTAATAAAAGTGCCCCTCTGATTAGATTACTGGTACCAAGTCCTTTGACTTATTGGTTGCACCAGAAATCACAGATTAATTGGCAAGATAAATACAAGTGACAATTTATTTCTGCTCCTCTCATTCATGTAGATTAACTCTGGCTGATTAGTTCTCTTCCAAACATTAGCTAAAATGGTCCTATAACTTGTGCCATCCTGAGAGTAGTATGGTTTGTGATTATTGCTGCTTAGCGGGGATATGACAGGGTTTTGTTGTTGTTTATTATGTGTGTGTGCATGCACACACGACACTCATATGTTTCCCTGTTTCTTTTTTCTTCCCCAGAAATAGCTCAAAGAAAATAAAAATTCTTAGCTTTTTCTTTAGGACAGAGGGAGGGAAAAACCACACACCAATTAAGCAGAGGAAGAGACTCAGAAAATAACAGGTTGGGAAAGGCACTGTATAATTCATTCATGTACCTTGGTTCCACTTAAATTTTTCCTTTTAGGAAAAAGAATGCTTAAAATAAAGAACTATTAAAAACTCACATACTTTAAGAGATTGATCGCTTTCTTCTTATAGCTTTATTGACTATCACCAAGTTTCAATGTTTCAAATAATTAAATACTGCAACTGGGACATTAAAAATACAAACTAATTTACCAAAATAATTGTATTCTGAATATTATGTACAATATTATACATTTTACATTACATAAAGGGGTTTTTATACATAAAGGTAAAATTTGATTTATGATTACTGAAAATCCAAAATACATCTGAACAAACATTCCTAGGCATATATACGCAATCACTCAATTGGGACAATCAGAACCAGACTTGAGTGTGGTTACTAAAAAATAAATTTACATTCATACAACAGTAGAAACTGAAATGTTTTTATTATTACAAAACCACACACATGAGTTACATAACCTGATTTTATATATCTAAAAATCTTTATGCTTAAGATTGAAATGTTTCTATCCCAAGGGAATTTTTATTTTTAGCTTCTTGATTGTAAGGAATTTTTATAATTTATCATCATTAAAATGCCTCTCTGTGGGCCTAATGCAGACCCAAACTCAGCAAGCAGAAAAGTCATCAGGCTCTATCCTACCACCATGTGTATCTCACCACATAGTTTTTAAAAAATAATCCTATTCAATTATACATTTTGGTATGCCTTCATAAATACTTGTCATCAGAGATTACTTATTGAGGCATAGAGCTTACAGGGGAAATATCTATTACTGTAGGGAACTAGATAATGAAACAAGAATTTCGCTAGGTCGCTTCGGAAAAATAATAGAATGGGTGCTCATGTAGAAAACACTACCCATACACAGTCAATTAGTTATTAAACAACATGTCAGTCCTTCAAAAAGGTTAATACACTAAGGTGCCATACCTTGTTTGAAGACTGTCATATGAATTTAGTACTATCTCACTTTTAAATTTAATCCATTTCAAGAAGAAGGGCTGTGATTTTAAGTAAAGCCAAATATTTTTCTAACTGATGTGACAAGTCTGGAAAACAATGTCACTCTGTACATGGATCTTACCCCAGCAACACAAAGACGGGTGAAAAGTCTATCAGATTTTATATATACACTAGAACCTCGAAAAGGGAGCAGTTAGTAAACGGGCCATTCTCCGTCAATTCCCAACAGCATTTTTGCAGTATTTCTCATTTTGAAATTCTGTATTTTATCAAAGGCAAACAACATACAACACCTGGAAACTAGAAGATAGAAAAGTAACAACTTGAAACATATACAAAATTGATGTTCTTTCCAACATCACATAATCAGTGGGAAACAAAAAGAGATTCGGAGCCTAAATTTTTCTTTCCTGCTTGGGTTTAGCTTGAATATAAAAGAAGCTCTAACCTAAGTTATTAAAATATATTTATATAAATGTATGTGCATTTCTAATACAAAAGTTTTAAAAAAGTCTAAATTCTTAATTTCTGTAATTAAATATCCTAGAGTTCAGTAGGCAGGTTTATTTCCGAGCAGCTTCTGAAGGAATCTGTCCGCCAAGCGCTAAGAAATGGGGAGGGGGTTTAGGGGGTGGGGGCGCAGCTACATTTCAGCTCTTTGCTGTGACTTCTCAGCACCAGCCGCCCCGTCCTCCTCCTCTTCCTCCTCCTCCTCATAATGTTCCTCTCGGCCTTTGGGGTGGTTGTCATCTCGAACTTCTTGTTCCTCTCCATCATTGTTTTTCTCGTCAGCCTTAAAATGAAAAGAAAAAAAACAACACCTAAGAGATAGGGCATAGAGTTAATAAGATAAATAATTCCCTCTTTAAAAAAAAAAGGTGATGCTCTAGCCAGTTTGGCTCAGTGGATAAGCATCAGCCTGCAGACTGTAGGGTCTGGGTTCAATTCCGGTCAAGGGCATGTACCTCGTGTGCAGGCTCGATCCCCGCCCCGGTCAGAGCGTGTAACAGGAGGCAACCAATCGATGTGTCTCTCTCACATTGATGTTTCTCTCTGTGTGTCTCTCCCCCTCCCTTCCATTCTGTCTAAAAATCAATGGAAAAAATATCCTTAGATGAGGATTAATAAATAAATAAATTTTAAAATGGTGAGAAGTTACTCATTTTTGGAAGAAGGAAGTAAGTGAAGAAAAATGTTCCAAGAAGCAACAGTGCTACAGTCTTTCTTAATCTCCATATTGTCACAAATTTTCCTGGGCCCAGGTTAGCCTGTTAAACTCTGTAGCACCTTAGACGTACTGACTGGTATCTATTCAACTATATATACACATATCTCCTACACATATGCAAACATGCACAATAGAAACGCACATCCTACACATACATTTTCATCATTTTCACCATAGGTCTCTTCTGCATTATGTTCCAATTCCCTTTTTTTCTCTTCAGTCAAATCTTCCTGCACCTAAAACAAATCCAAGATACTGGGTGACGCTTTTAGCACTTAAGCACTTGGAACAACATATTCTGACTTCTAACGAGTTCATTTAAAGCATCAGCAACAAAATTAAACTAAAACTAAATTTGAAAAAAGATAAAAGTCAAAGATTTGAGTTGTCTATTACCTATGAAGAAGTGTCTAATATACCTACTATAAAAAAATCTTACTCAACTGTCTTCTGTACCTAGATGCATACCTGGAACACTGTAATTGCTTAATAAATGCTGTTGAATGAATGGATAAATGAATCAATGCAAAAATATCTGCTCTGTAAAGGCACAAAAAACAGACCTTATGACTTACATATAAGATAGGAGAAGTTTTTCTATAATTAAGAACAAACTTTTCTGTCTAAAATATATAGAACACAGAACACAATAATTTCAATGTTTTCATAAAATAGCTATTACACTGCCTCAAATCCCTATATCTCTTCAGTGTTCTAACATGACACTTCTGTTTTACGTAGTTTTCTGTAATTCTATACTATCACCACTATGTCATGTCATTGATCCCCATTGTTTTTCAAAATGCACATCAAAGAAATCATCCGAATATTTTTTGCTACATAATATCTATATCATGATCACATTCTACAAAATATAGGAGTTGGAAAACATGTTAGAAAATATTTTCTAACTTAACTGTTTCGAAATCCATACGTATGCCAAAAGGTTTGAATCATGTGAATACATTTCAAAAAATTGCTGATCATCAATTAAGCATCCTGTTCTGTCCTGGTACCGAAAGAAAACCCAACCTCTCCAAGGACAGTGTTATATAGTGAGCCTTCTAGAATAACAAATAAAATGACCTAATTTTTTAAAATGTTTCCTTTGGTACAGAGGGGGGATGTGTTCAAAATCCCAGAAATGAGCAAGGGAAGGAAGTATGCAGGTGATCTAATTAAGGAGCAAGAAAGGAAGGGCTGTCCTAAGGTGCTTAGCCCAGGTGCAACAGGAGTAAACCCCAACCGACCAGCCAAGCTTTGGCGTGAAACTGGTCTGTTAGGAGCCTACAAAGATGACTCTTCCAGGATGCCCTAGACCAGTGGTCGGCAAAGTGCAGCTCGCGAGCCACATGCGGTTCTTTGGCCCCTTGAGTGTGGCTCTTCCTAGGCCTAATTGCACTGTACATGCGCGCCCGCGTGTGGTATTTTGTGGAAGAGCCACACTCAAGGGGCCAAAGAGCCGCGTGTGGCTCGCGAGCCGCACTTTGCCGACCACTGCCCTAGACAGAGTTCAGCCTTCATGAACCTTTCTTACCAGCCTAACACCATCTGGATTCACACTGGTACAAAATAAATTTATTATGGGGAGAGAGGCATAAAACATATTTTATAGTCACATGTCTTGGGGTGAGCTAGAGAGAAGATACACACTGCACCAGCAGGCTCTATCTACGATCCCTGACATTGTTCTGCTCTTAGTCACAGAACCTCATAACAACATTCCCCAGGACAATGGGATGAAAACGATGAAGCACTTATTTCAAATTACATTAAGGTCTCACTAATTGAAACATCGTTAAATTGCTAAAATGTCCTGGTCAATTTCAGTGATTAGATATATGTCTTCTATAGCCATAATAATGAAAATATACTAGTGAAAAATAACATGGCTTAGTTGGGATCGGGAGGAAACTACATTATGGTGGAAAGAATAGGTAAATCAGGGTTGGCACACTTTTTCTGTAAAGGTCCAGAGAGTAAATATTCAGCTTTCTCGGCCATACAGTGTAGCAACTACCCAGCTCTACCAGTGTAGTGCAGAGGCAGCCTCTGACAATAAGCAAATAAAAAATCAAGTTCCCACAAGACCTCGTTTACAAAACAGGCTGAGGCCAGTAGTTTGCCAACCCCTAACACAGACTGTGGAGTCAGACAAACCTGGACAAAAACCTTGGTTTCGAAACTCTCCTCGCTGCATAAACAATGAGGTCATTTGTTTTTATTATAAAAATGTTCAAGCACATGCAAAGAAAATTTCATGAACTAGTAATAGTCATCATCAAGGTTCAAAAGTCATCACAATGTTGCCACACTTGCATCACCTACTGCTTTTCTTTATTTTGTGATGAATTATTCTTCAACATTTTGGACATCAGATAATTTCACCCCTACCCATCACAGTATACATCTCTAAAAACAATTTCTTATATAGCCATAATGCCTTTAAAACACCTGCTAGCCCATTTGGCTCAGTGGAGAGAGCATTGACCTGTAGACTGAAGAATCCCGGGTTTGATTCTGGTCAAGAGGTGTCTCTCTTACATCAATGTTTCTCTGTATCCTTCCCTCTCCCTTCCACTCTCTCTAAAAATCAATGGAAAAATATCCTAGAGTGAATATTACCCCCCCCCAAAAAAAAATTCCACCTGATAAATGATTGTATGGTATCATCTACTGTCTAGTCTTTACTTATGTTTTCCTGATTGTCTTACAAATGTCTATTAACAGTTGGTTTGTTCTAGTCATCATCCAAACAAAGGCCACAGGTCACTTAGATGCTGTTCCCCTCTTTTTTCCTCGATGTTACTGATTCCTTGTTCTATAGAAAGGCCCATGTTCTGGACTTATCTGCTTCTTTAAGGCAGTACTTAACTCATTCCTTTAGCCCTGACACTTCTTATAAAAGCAAGTTAGCTTAAGGCTTGGATGAATTCAGATTCAATTTGCAAAGCAAGTGTCTTTCAGAGGGATGCTGTAGAATTCCTATCTGCATCACATCAGGAGGCACCTAATATCTGTCCCATTTTCAGTGAGGCTAAGACTGACTGGTGAGCCCGATGGTGACAGCCTGATCCCTTCGTGGTAAAATTCCAGGACTTTCATTCATCTAGTGATATCATCCATTGATGATTGGTCTTAAATAAACTGTTTTAATTAGGGCTTACAGAAATGGTGACTTTATAATTCGGTCATTATTCTGTACTCACTGACTTCTATAAAGAAGAACGTGGCCATCTCCATTTTAGTTTCTTGCGTAATTGCATGCTGGGTATACTTCATTATGGTAGCCTTTAAAATCAGACCACAGTGTGTTCTAACCATGGTTCTAACAATAACAAACTGTGTGACCTTCAAAAATTTAGCTACTCTCTCTGAAGCTCAAATTGCTTATCTGTAAAATAACAAGGTTGGATAAAATCTTTAATTGTCACTTTTTATTGTGTGTGAGGTAAGGGGAGTCTTGGATCCTTTTAAGACTTTGGTATGAAAGTTGTTAGCAAATGGGTATAGATACACATCATTTTGCATAGTTTCAGGAGGTTCAGACTTCCCAGCCTACCTGCAGCCATCTGTCCTAGGACTGTGGCTCTAAATAGCGTGCTGCTGAATCAGCATCAGCCGGGGCTTGTGTACAACTCTGCCTGCTAGGATGTACCATAGATATGATCACAATCTCCAAGGGTAAGGTCTGACCCAGGATTTCTATTTTTCACACACTCTCCAAGGTGATTTTTAGCCACAGCAAAGACTAAGAGCCACACACTTGAGTGACATGAATACTGGCTACAACAGTGGTTCTCAACCTTCTGGCCCTTTCAATACAGTTCCTCATGATGTGACCCAACCATAAAATTATTTTCGTTGCTACTTCATAACTGTAATGTTGCTACTGTTATGAATCGTAATGTAAATATCTGATATGCAGGATGGTCTTAGGCGACCCCTGTGAAAGGGACGTTCGACCGCCAAAGGGGTTGCGACCCACAGGTTGAGAACCACTGGGCTAGAATGTCTCTGGCCGATAAACACCCTTTTTATAAGTTCTTTCTTCTCTCCTCTTGAGATGTTGTAGAAATGTGGGCTGTTTACCATATGCCAATATAATATGAGGAGGGAAGTACAGAATAAAATTAGTCTTTAATTTAGGGAGCCCACAAATGAAAATTTTATATTTTTTTAGATTTTATAGATACACCCTATTATCCTAGTAATATATTCTTTATGTTTGGGGCAAAAGTAATTCAAATTCATCTTAGCGGCATTACTGAAAAAGAAAAAAAAATGATAAAGAGTTTCTAATTTTAAAATATGCTTAGACTAATAACCAGAAGCCAATGTTAGTACCTTTTTACATGTAGACACACCAATTATGTCTTCCACATTAGGTCCTCTTTAGCAGCCTGTTAAAGCTGATGCAAACGTTTTGTTGGAGATTTCCCAACGCTGCTCCTCATTCCTCATTTTTGTTCACTGGACTCTGGTGTTTTAAGCATTTTACAAATGGTCCCTATGTGATGTGGCAAAGTTTAATCAACAGCCAAAACAAACAGGTCGGCTGCCCTGGCCGGTGGGGCTCAGTTGGTTGGGTGTGGTTCTGTGCACCAAAAGGTTGCCAGTTCCATTTCCCGTCAAGCGCACATGCCCGGGGTGCAGATTAGTCACCTGTCAGAGTGTGTACAGGAGGCCTATTGATGTTTCTCTCTGATACTGATGTTCTCTCTCTCTCCCTCTCTCTTTCTAAAATCATTTTGAAAAATATATTTTTAAAAATTAAGGATTTTAAAAAATTAATTTTTTAAAAAAGTCTACTGAGTCTAAAGTAGGTTTTGGTTAGCTACCCTGACCCTGTCCCCAGATGTATTAATGCCTTTCTTTCACACATCAAAGATGTTATGGGATGAGCAAGGAGTCAGAAGGCTGAACCGGAAGTAGTCAAGAATGCTAGGATCCAAACAGGTGGCTGGAATGTGACCAAGGAAAGGCCTTCAGCAATGTCAGCCACAGTGCTGGGCACCACTGCTTGCTCAGTACATTTAACAGAAGCTTTTCTGCCAGATGGGCAGCTTCTTGATGTGGTGGCTCACAGTCCGCCACTAAAGGCACCACATAACCTGGTTCTTACTCTCTTGTGAGTGTTCAGATCAATCCATTTCCAGGTACATTGGGGAAACTGAGCACTCAGAGTTGTCAAGCAGTCATTCAATCTACATATTTTTTTTGAGCACTTAAGTAATTTTAAAGCGCCCAGAGTCCATTTTGGGGTAATGCCGTAATTTGTCGTTTTCTCATAAATAGATAAAAAATCTGGGAAGTAAGCAACAAGAAGATGGGATCACCATGTAAATGTCTTTCACTTAAACAATCCCAAACAATAAACAATGAATTCTGTCAATAACCACCGTTTTTCTGTCTTTGGAGGGTGACTACCACCACTGCATTCAGACAAAAGGCAGTGAGGAGAGTGCAAATTTCCTAAAATCACACTGGTTTGGGGTTCTCTACTCTCAGAGGTCAAGTCACAAATCTGATATAGACTGCACCTCTGAACAGGTATTGCCCTAGCAAGATGCACTTCTGGAGGAATTCGGTGAGAGCAGTGAGCCGCACATCCCAGGGGTCGGTGGGGCAGCTAGGAGACCCTGAGGCTAGATGGTGACAACAGCAAACTACACTACCCAGTATTCTATGGTTTCCCTGGTGCCCCCAAAACAGTGCCACATACACAGTCACTTATAAGCAACACAATGTGCATCCTCTCACACTGCAATCCTCTTTGTTTTTCTCATTTTGCTCCTGCCTGCTGAGATCTTTGTCTCTGACTGTTACTCGTCCTTGAATGGTATTTGGGAACCACTGTTCTCTGCCCTCCTCAAGGGAAGAACTGGGAACGATGGAAGGAGGTGGAAGATCCAATTATCATCAGCTCAGGAACCTCGGGAAAAAGACAACACAGCCTGGACAAGGGACGCTCGGGGGCAGAGAGGAAGTTACCCAGGGAAGAAGAAAGGCACACTGGGCTTCCTCAGAGTTCACGAGGCAACATCCGAAAGGAGAGGGTGCAGCAACCTGGAGCCTATGCAAGAGGGCGTTAGAAAGTGGGGATGCAGGTGCCCCGAAGGAGGGGCTGCCGTGGGTGAGGCACTGACCTCTGCCTGGGCACCACCCCCCCACACACACACCTCCCTGTGTCTGTCTTCCTTCTCTTTCTATCCTTGATCCCTCTTGGATCACAGGATTTCTCTCTCCACCTTAACTGACAGAATATAGAAGTAAAAAATCATCAGTAAATACTGATTAAAATTTTATGTTTACCCTCTGAATTTTTAAAAAGAAGCCAAGGTGAATCTCTTCTCTTTTAATCCCTCAACGATTCCTGGAATCTGCCATATGAAATAAAGTAATATTAGTCCAGACATCGTGTTACAAGAGAAGTCCAGATAGTATCTATCTTGCCAAATGCCTTAATATTCAAGGCTGCGAGTTTCTTTAATGCTCTTTTCTGATATGACACATCAGGATGAACAGCAGGGTGAGAAAAGAGAGAATGAAAAGATCAAGCCAGTTCGAGTGCATGTGACTAGAGATGTATGTTGCCAACAGCTATACAGAGTGACATCCTTTTGTTTTCCTGGCATGCGCCCAAATTTTAGCATTAGCTCTAAAAGGTGACAAATGGAACAAACATGAGAAAGGAGACTTAGTCAAGGGACTGTGTACGTGAGGGCAGTAGCACAGGTGTTCTGAGCAGGGACTCAGTGATAACGGTGCACTGAGGGCAGCAGGACAGATGCTCGGAGCAGGGTCTCAGGGATTAATGTGCACTGAGGGCAGCAGGACAGGTGTTCTGAGCAGGGTCTCAGAGGTAACTGTGCACTGAGGGCAGCAGGAGAGATGTTCTGAGCAGGGTCGCAGAGGTAACTGTGCACTGAGGGCAGCAGGACAGATGTTCTGAGCAGGGTCGCAGAGGTAACTGTGCACTGAGGGCAGCAGGACAGATGTTCTGAGCAGGGTCGCAGAGGTAACTGTGCACTGAGGGCCGCAGGAGAGATGTTCTGAGCAGGGTCGCAGAGGTAACTGTGCACTGAGGGCCGCAGGAGAGATGTTCTGAGCAGGGTCGCAGAGGTAACTGTGCACTGAGGGCCGCAGGAGAGATGTTCTGAGCAGGGTCGCAGAGGTAACTGTGCACTGAGGGCCGCAGGAGAGATGTTCTGAGCAGGGTCGCAGAGGTAACTGTGCACTGAGGGCCGCAGGAGAGATGTTCTGAGCAGGGTCGCAGAGGTAACTGTGCACTGAGGGCCGCAGGAGAGATGTTCTGAGCAGGGTCGCAGAGGTAACTGTGCACTGAGGGCCGCAGGAGAGATGTTCTGAGCAGGGTCGCAGAGGTAACTGTGCACTGAGGGCCGCAGGAGAGATGTTCTGAGCAGGGTCGCAGAGGTAACTGTGCACTGAGGGCCGCAGGAGAGATGTTCTGAGCAGGGTCGCAGAGGTAACTGTGCACTGAGGGCAGCAGGACAGATGTTCTGAGCAGGGTCTCAGGGATTAATGTGCACAGAGGGCAGCAGGACAGATGTTCTGAGCAGGGTCTCAGGGGTAACGGTACACTGAGGGCAGCAGGACAGATGTTCTGAGCAGGGTCTCAGAGATAACTGTGCACTGAGGGCAGCAGGACAGATGTTCTGAGCAGGGACTCAGGGATAACGGTGCACTGAGGGCAGCAAGACAGATGTTCTGAGCAGGGTCTCAGGGATAACTGCACTGAGGGCAGCAGGACAGATGTTCTGAGCAGGGTCTCAGAGATAACTGTGCACTGAGGGCAGCAGGACAGATGTTCTGAGCAGGGTCTCGGGGTAACGGTGCACTGAGAGCAGCAGACAGGTGTTTGAGCAGGTCCGGGAGTGGGGGGGAGATTGTTGGGGCTGCCACTTGTCCATCCTCTCGTCCCCTTTTGGCCAAAGCCACACATTAGCTAGGCCCCTGGCTGAGAGACACTGTCACTGTCCGGAGAGAGACTGCACACGGGGCCTCGGCCTGAGCCATACCATGTTCCCAAGTACGGAGCGTCAGGTGTCCAGACAGTAAAGTGCTGTGACAAAGCGGCGACAACCAGCAGCACTCGTCAGTGAGTGACACAACGTGGCCCCACGATGCTCTAAACCTCACAACGATGAGCCAGGAATGTACAATAAAAAAGCAAACTGAAATGAAGGGTGAAGACTTTCTACCCAAATGCATTTTACTCAACTAAGTTCCTTACGTAATTTTCCTTTTCTTTATTGTTTAAATGTAATTAATACCAAATTCTTGGGAGGGAAAAAGCTAAAAGGAGCGCCAGAGCCCATACATTTCTTGTACATGTCTGCAGGGTGTGAAGCCTATGCCCACAGACACTGCGGGGCACCCGTGCGGCAGGCACTGTGCAATGTCCACAGAGAAAGTGGCGGGGTTAGTGCAGGCTCCCTCAGTGTGCGGAACGTTGCTCTTTTCTTTCGTGAGT
>NW_006298623.1:947236-950804 GCF_000327345.1 Myotis davidii
TACAGAGGCCATCTATACCCAAGTCCACTATTCCTGAAAGGCCAGATGTCGTCTGAGAGCCAGAGAGAAGGGATTCTATTCTCCTGCTGTCCTTACCTTCTACCAGTGTGTCCGCTGCCATGCTCTATTTACTCTAGAAACCCCCTTTCTTGTCCAGCCCAAGTCTTTCCATAAACATTTCTGAAAAAAAGGCATCTCAACACCAATGCTGCTGAGGTTGGTGAGGGTGAGTACAGTCAGTCCCCCGCATTCTGCCTTCCTACCTCCTCCTCGCCCTCCTCCTGGTACTGCTCGTCCACATTATCCTCCTGCTGATCTGGGTTTCCCGCCATCTAGGACACAAAGGGGAGGCTCGGGTTACTGAACTTCAGGGCTGTGCTTTACAATAAATACCCTGGGACAAAGAACAAGCATGCTGCCATGAGCAGCGTGCTTTCCCTGCATCAGTGGCCAGGAAATCATGAGTAATTGTTCCCAACACAGAGCCCAGGCCATCCGTCACCCCCTCACACTGAGTGCAGACACATCATTTCATACAGCGGCCTGAAAACCAGCCAAAGAGGTGAACCTTCTGCTAATGTAGGTCATGACTCATCTTTTGCATAAATGAGGCATTTATTTAAATAGCCAGGAGCAACCACCCCCCCCCTCCCAAGAATGGCCTCTGCTTACTACCAAATGCTCCTCCATTTCCGCGTTCCCTTGCTTTTGATGCCTTTGTTTTTGCTCTTCATTTTCATCTGGCAGATTTTCCTCTCTCGCTTGCTCGGCCTCCTCAAATTCGTCTTCGCCTTGATTGTTAGGGTCGTCCGCGGGGTTGATGTCCTCCACAGCTGCCCTCTGTAAAATTTTAATGAAAAGCAACCACCACTTTAAAACCCGGGATCAAGTTTAATTTCATTTGAAAGGCCGCATGTGGGCAGAAAATGAAATGGTCCTTCAGAGGATCGCTCAGGTCTACCTGCGCCAAGACGCACAAGTACGCACCCCACCGTCAGAAGATAAAACTCCTGCGTTGTCTGTCAGAGGCTGAGGAATCTGAATGAAATATGATTGGCACTTCTCTTCTCTAAGGGATTCCAAATTGATCCTCAACACTTCACTATCACAAGTAATGGGGGCATCACAAAATAGGCACCAGAAAAACAGTCAATAAAAACCCAAAGACCAAGTAGGAGAAACAATTAACATGGAAGGTTTAGATGGGCAAATGGTAATTTCAGTCACTGGTGTGCTGATTTTTATACAGACAAGCTTTCCTTCAAAGCAACTTTTTCCAGGTAAGTGGGTGAAAAAGCAGTTGAAGAGAAAGAAGGCCCACCCCGGAAAGGACCCAAGAAGAGGCTACAGAGAAGGCAGGAATGGGGCTAGTTCAAAAGTAAATGATCACCCCTAGTATGAGCAAAGAGATCAACCAATGAACTTGTATGCATATATGCATAACCCAGGGACACCACCAATCACGTGGTAAAGGCCTGGGGTTTGGGGTAGGGGCAGGCTGGAAGAGGTCAATGAGGAAAAGAAGGGGATATCTGTAATACTTTCAACAATAAAGATTTTGAAAAATATACATGTATCTATTTTAAAAGTCAATGATCAGTTTCCAGTACAGATGGCATTTCTTTACAATGAACACTGTCAGGATCCTGAGAGATACACACTGGCGGGGACAGGACAACGAGAACCGTGCTAACCCATCCTTGGCAATATGTTTTGAAAAATATCTCCCCCAACCCACCCTGCCTCCCAAGTAGTTCTCAGTTCCTGCGTTCAACAAATTCCCCTCATATTACCAGCTTTAAAATTATCTTGGTTTTCCACTTAAGTTCCCAAAGCGCCTTTCAAAATAATAGATGGCCTCTTAAAGATTCCGATTTTAGAGCCTGGGCTGGGCAGAAAGGCGATGCGTGTGTGGCTTCCCCATCACTCCAGTGTCATCAGTAGGACACTTGACCGAAGCTGCAAATGCTCTGGAGGTGGAGATGCCCCACAGTAGAATTTCCTCTCTAGTGGTGCTCTCCAGACAGACTCTACTTCAATCCACTTCAGAGCCCTGGGCATGTTGGAGAGCTCACTGAGCCTCCACTACCCTATCATCTGTACATCCCGGCTATACACCTTATTCAAGTGCAAATGACACTCTTCTTGGGAAGATAGAGACCGAGAGATCACCATCGGCACACTAAACTCCAGGTACTGCACCATCCCTTGTCATATGGGTTTCTTTTTGTGCATGATAATTCATGTGGAAATAGAAAAAAGTGTCACACATTCTCTTCAGAAAGAAATAGCAAACCTTTTGCAAAAGTTAATAAGAACATACACACTAGCTCCAACTCTGCTTAAGTAATGAGTAAGGTTGAGCAGGCCTGGTTGTTATCTATAATAATAAAAGCATAATATGCTAATTAGACCGGATGTCCTTCCGGACAACCTTCTGGATGAAGCCGGGCTGAGAGGGAAGCCCAGGTTCTGGGTGCCTGCCAGTGGCTGCGAGGGAAGCCCAGGTCCCGGGTGCCAGAGGTAAGTAGGTGCTGGCAGCCGGGGGAAGGAAGGCCTACTTTTGCATGAATTTTGTGCACTGGGCCTCTAGTATCCTAATAAAATAACTAGATGATCAATTACACCTCCCTAAAGATGGAAAAAGGTGAAGGAATTAAGAAGTATAAATTGGTAGTTACAGAATGGCAGTGGGGAAGTAAAGTACAGCATGGGGAATACAGTTAATAATCCGATATAATAAAAGTCTAATATGCTATGTGTCTGGTCGTCCAGTCATCTGTTCAACCAATCAAAATGTAATATGCTAATGATATGCTAAGGGCACTCAACCACACTCTGTGAGGAGCACTGACCACCAGGGGCCAGTCAGCCAGTCGCTATGACATGCACTGACCACCAGGGGGCAGACACTCAATGCAGGAGCTGCCCCCTGGTGGTCAGTGCGCTCCCACAGGGGGACCGCCACTAAACCAGAAGCCAGGCCCACGGCTGGCGAGCATAGTGGCAGTGGTGGGAGCCTCTCCCGTCTCTGTGACAGTCAGACATTCCCTGAGGGCTTCTGGACTGCGAGAGTGCACAGGCTGGGCTAAGGAACACCCCCCCACCCCACCCCGAGTGCACAAATTTCGTGCACCGGACCTCTAGTATTGTAATAACTATGTATGGTGTCAGATGGGTATTAGATTTACCAGGGTGATCACTTCGTAAGTTATGTAAATGTCCAATCACTATGTTGTATACCTGAAACTAATAAAATATTGTGTGTAAAATGTAATTTAAAAATAAAAAGCATTAAAGAAAAAAATAAATGAAATAGATAAGACAAAAAGAGGGACAAGGAAGCTAACAATTTCTAATTTAAAGAAGGCATGGTGGAGAAGAGAGGCCAATGTTTCCTGTGTGTTCTTCAGAACAAACTGATGACAACAGCAAAAGACTGTGAGTCACCAAAGCACTCAACATCCTCTGGATGCCACTGACTGGATACTCCCCCTCTCGTCCCCCTCATCCCTCTCAGGCACATCTCGGCTTCTGCACAATCACTCCCTTGCTCTTTTACATTCCT